>NC_136993.1:31485452-31679428 GCF_032717465.1 Coenobita brevimanus
GTTTACGAGCCGGACACCCTACCACCGGGCTGCCGCGCTCCCCACTTTATAGAACTGTTATCACATATTTACAGGCCTTACGATTATATTTACCGTAATATTATCGCATCTGTACGAGGAAAGACAAAACTACCTTCCTATTTCCGTCCAAAGATAATTTACACCTGGCGAAATACAATGATAACCCAATCTCTACTACTGCGTGTTGCAAATGGTTCGATTTTTCCACAATATATTCGTCAAACTTTGGGAAGATACTTGTGTCTTTGTACGTAGTGAGTGAACTCGCTATGACTGTTGTTTCAACCTACACTCTATTTTTCAACTAATATAATACTTTTCCACTAACATTACACCCGTTTCCACCTCATATAATTGTTATCACATATTTACAGGCCTTACTATTATATTGAGCGTCATATTATTACATATGTACAGCTCCGTTCAGAAATTCGTACTACACCCAAAGTGGAAGGCACAAGCCTCGGTCCGCTCTTTCTAGACGGCATGTTAATACCCCGAACTTCTCGCCACCACAGGGAGAGCAGCAAGTACCGGAGCAGTTTCAGTCACACAACGAATACTAAATTTGTGATAAAATGCATATTTACTTAAATATTGGCAAGTATTATTACAGAGTAATGAAGGTAATACCTGGACATTCTGCAGCTGTGATGAAAACATGTATACATATAACAATTTCAAATACACAAAAAGAGGGAAATGAAGATAATGTCTGCTATGAAGCATTAAATGATTTATGAGTTTAATACTCTCTCACTGAAACACACACACACACACACACACACACACACACACACACACACACACACACACACACTGGCGCATACAGAGAGAGAGAGAGAGAGAGAGAGAGAGAGAGAGAGAGTGAGACTCTGTAAGACACAAACAAAACACAGACACACACACACACACATTTTTCCCCTATTCAGGAAAGGAAATAAACAGAATCCACTCAACTATAGACCAGTATCTCTGACCAGTGTTGTATGCAAGGTGCTAGAAAAAATAATCAGAAAACTTTAGGTAAACCAACTGCAATAGTACAATATGATAACAGAAAGACCGTTTGGTTTTAGAAAAGAAAAATAATTTGTTACAAATCTATTAAGCTACGATGATAGAGTTGCAGAAACATTAAGGAAAAGAGAAGGATGGGTGGACGGTTTGTATTTTGATATTAAGGAAGCATTTAACAGAATACCACACCAAAGACTTCTATAGAAGCTTTACCAACAAGGAGGAATCCAAGGTAATCTGTTCTGCTGGATGAAGAATTTTCTCAGAAAAGGGAAAAGTAATTACTCATCATGGAGGGAAGTGACTAGCAGAGTTCCATAGGCTCAGTGATGGCACCAAGTATGTTTTTAGTATATATTAATGATATAGTCTAGACAGGAACACTTGGATGGGATGCTATCTAAATATGGTTGTTGATGATGCACAAATACAAAGGAGAATGACAGACTCTTGCAGAGAGCTGCAAGAAGAAACAAGCTTCATACATGGAGCAATAGATGGTGAATGGAAGTCATTGTGGACAAATGCCATGTAATTGAGTTTGGTAAAAGTGGAAAAGCACCAGATCAGGATTATAAGATAGGAAGTTCAACCCTGCATATATTAGAAAAGAAGAAGGACCTATGAGTGATTATCAGTAATAGACTTTTTCTCCGGCAGACCACAGAAATGAGAAGGCACGAAACATGCACACACAGCTTGCTAATATGAGAATAGCATTCACATATATAAATGAAGCCATCCCGAGAAAGATAATTATCTCATTCATCAGACCAACCCTCGAATTTGCATCAGTGGTCAGGAATCCTCATCTCAAAAAATACATAGATAAGACTGAAAAAGTACAATGGGCTGCTACATGATGGGTACCAAGCTTAAAGGATCTAAGCTATGAAGAAGGACTGGAAAAACTGAGCCTAACAATACTAGAGGAGGGAAGGAAGAAGAAACATGATGACGCTATATAAATACATCTCAGGGAAAGAGAGAATTGACATCAATGAGTATATATCCTATGGGGAAGCATCAGCAAGAGGACACTAAAAAAAAAACAAAAAAAACATAAAAAGGGAGGTGAGAAAGACGTAAGGAAAATCAGTTTCCCAAATAGGGCAATTGATCAGTGGAATGCGCTACTGAATGAAATAATGCGTGCCAAAACTATTCATAGATTTAAGGATATGTATGATAAAAATGGTTAATTATACGGGACAGTAAGAGCTTGACTCATTCCTGTAAAGATACAATTAGGAAAGAACAATTAAATAACAGATATATGCACACACATACACAAAAATGTATGGATAAAAAGATGCCTAACACAAGAGGAACTGGAATTACTGAAAGAGAAAAGGGAGGAAGCAAAAACAAAAAATGAGGGAAGATCAGAAGAGGACAAGAAGAAATTTTTTTACAAAGTAATAGGGTTCCAGGTACAAAAGTGGCTCACAAACAGGATGGAAGAAAAAGGAGGAAGTTAGTAGAACCATGTCATGACAAGTATATAAACAAGATGATAAAATTGATGTACTCAAATGTGGATGGAATGGTATCTAAATTACTAGAGATGAATGATTATGTCAGAGAAAATGAACCACAAATAATATGCCTAACTGAGACAAAATTAACACCAAGGATATCCAATGACATACTAAACTTAGAGGAATACAATATATGGAGAAGAGACAGAAACTTAAAAAAAGGAGGAGGAATTATAATATTAAATAGGAAAAATCTAAAAGTCAAGGAAATAAACCTAGATATACCATCACAAGTAGAACTGATTGCAGTAGAGATCGACACATCTGAAGGTAAAGTAATTGTAGCCAATTTGTATATGCCACCCAGATCAAACACATGGGAAAGAGACGAATATGAGGACCTGGCAGAGAGTACAATTCAGAGTATAAGATCCTTGCTACATAAAATGGAAGAGAAATCGGAAAGAATTATACTAACTGGGGATTTCAATATAAATATAAATTGGAATACTCTAGATATAAATAGCCAAGAAAGCTGTTGGGACCAAAAGCTCCTGGATCTCGTACAAGAGTTTTTCTTAACGCAACATGTGAGGGAACCCACTAGAAAAAGAGGACTTGATGTACCTTCAGTGCTAGATCTAATATTTACTAGGCAAGAAAATGACATTGACAGTTTAATATATCACCCTCCACTCGGCAAAAGCGATCATGCAGTACTAAATTATAATTTCAGGATAGCATATGACATAGTAAACAGCAATGACAGTTACAAAAAGAGACTAAACTATAAAAAGGGAAATTATCAAGACCTAAAGAAGTATTTCTTAGAAGTTGACTGGGAAAATGAGCTTAGAGGACAAGATTTAAATGCTGTATATAAAAAATTTTGTGAATTTTATGAAATAGGAGTCCAGAAGTACATCCCACAGCACAAAGAAGCAGATAAGAAAATACAGAAATGGTTCAATACAGAATGTATAAAATCAAAAGAAAGAAGAGATTTGTTGTGGAATAGATACAGAAGACACAATAGTGAAAGGGCGTATAATAATTACAAACAGGCAAGAAACGACTATACAAGAATAAGGAGGGAAGCCCAAAAACAGTTTGAGGAGGATATAATAAATAAAAGTAGTGATCAACCAAAACTGTTTTACAGCTATATCAGAAGCAAAACCAAAGTAAAAGATATAATACAATCCATCACGGACGAGGGAATCACTTATACACAAGAGAAAGATATTTGTGAAGCACTAAATAAGAATTTCCAATTAGTTTTTACAGAAGAAAAAAATTTTGAGAGGGAATATGTGGAACACGCATGTCCACATATACTACCAGATATACAAATAGCAGAAAAAGTAATACAGGACGAGTTAAGTAGATTAGACAGAGGAAAAGCAAGTGGTCCTGATGAAATTTCATGTTGGGTGTTACGAGAATGTGCAAAGTGGTTAAGTAAACCATTATTTTTAATTTTCAAGAAATCCTTGAGTCAAGGGAAACTACCCGATATTTGGAAAAAAGCAAATATAGTCCCCTTATTCAAGAAAGGAAATAGACAAAATCCTCTCAACTACCGACCAGTATCACTGACCAGTGTTGTAAGCAAGGTATTAGAAAAACTTATAAGAAAAGCATGGGTAAATCATCTAGAAGAACACAGTATGATAACAGAAAGACAGTTTGGCTTCAGAAAAGGAAAATCATGTGTTACTAATCTGTTGAGCTATTATGACAGAGTAACAAACACAATACAGGAAAGGGAAGGATGGGTGGACAGTATATATTTAGATTTCAAGAAAACTTTTGACACAGTACCACACCAAAGACTTTTATGGAAGCTGTACCATCAAGAAGGAATTCGAGGCAAACTGTTTTGTTGGATGCAAGACTTTCTCATAAAAAGAGAAATGAGGACAATACTAAGAGGAAACTACTCATCATGGAAAGAAGTGACTAGTGGAGTACCACAGGGTTCGGTGCTGGCATCAATCATGTTTCTAGTGTACAGTACATAAATGATATAAACAGTAACACTGGAAATGACAGCTATCTGAATATGTTTGCAGATGATGCAAAAATACAAAGGAGAATTACTAGCACAGACTCTTGTAGGGAGCTACAAGAAGAATTAAATAAACTTCATGAATGGAGTAGTACATGGCAAATGGAATTCAATGTGGACAAGTGTCATGTAATCAAGTTTGGTAAAAGTGGAGAAAGACCTGATTGGGATTATAAGTTAGGAAATAAAACCCTATACACATCAGAAAGAGAGAAAGACCTAGGTGTGATTATCAATAACGGACTATCTCCGGCTGACCACATCAGCGAGAAGGTACGGAACATGTATACACTGCTTGCAAATATGAGAATAGCATTCAGATACATAAATGAAGACATGCTAAGAAGGATAATAACATCATTCATTAGACCAACCCTGGAATATGCATCAATAGTCTGGAGTCCTCATCTCAAAAAGCATATAGACAAGATTGAAAAAGTTCAAAGGGCCGGTACAAGATGGATACCAAGCTTAAGGGACCTAAGCTACGAAGAAAGACTAAATAAACTGAATCTACCAACACTACAGGAGAGAAGGAAAAGAGGTGACATGATAATGCTATATAAGTGCATATCAGGAAAGGAGAAAATAGACATAAATGATTACTTAACATATGGAGAAGCATCAGCAAGAGGACACTGCAAAAAACTGCATAAGAAGAGAGGTGATAAAGACGTAAGGAAATTCAGTTTCCCAAACAGAGCAATTGATCAATGGAATGCACTACCGAATGAAATAGTGTGTGCCAAAACAATTCACAAATTTAAGGATATGTACGATAAATATGGTCTAAGACACGGGACAATACGAGCTTGACTCATTCCTGTAAAGATACAATTAGGTAAGAACAATTAGGTAAGAACACACACATGCGGAAGGGTGGGAAGGTAGGGAGGGAGGATTTGGGGACGGTGAAGGGGACGGATGAGATGTGGAAGTGTCTAGCATTGTTCTAGTAGCAGCTTGCACAGTACATTGACTCATATGTCCGACATATAACCTTTAATTCAGCTATATTATGGATGTATTTCCATTAGGATTCCATGATATGCCATCCACTTGGCAATAGTTTTAATGAGCGAATACTTTGGTAAAATATTAAATATCATAACTATGCTAGTTTCAATATTACATGCTGTTCATACTGCTCAATGATTATTCAGGCAACCATCAAACAGTAATTCGTAAGACGTGGGGCCAATCTTCCTTGGCGATAAACAACCACTGAGGATGATTAGTGAGTGAAGTTAATGTGAACTACTCTCTCCCCGTGTGTGTGTGTGTGTTCTTACCTAATTGTTCTTACCTAATTGTATCTTTACAGGAATGAGTCAAGCTCGTACTGTTCCGTGTCTTAAACCATATTTATCGTACATATCCTAAATTTGTGAATTGTTTTGGCACACACTATTTCATTCGGTAGTGCATTCCATTGATCAATTGCTCTGTTTGGGAAACTGAATTTCCTTACGTCTTTATCACCTCTCTTCTTATGCAGTTTTTTGCAGTGTCGTCTTGCTGATGCTTCTCCATATGTTAAGTAATCATTTATGTCTATTTTCTCCTTTCCTGATATGCACTTATATGGCATTATCATGTCACCTCTTTTCCTTCTCTCCTGTAGTGTTGGTAGATTCAGTTTATTTAGTCTTTCTTCGTAGCTTAGGCCCCTTTAGCTTGGTATCCATCTTGTAGCGGCCCTTTGAACTTTTTCAATCTTGTCTATATGCTTTTTGAGATGAGGACTCCAGACTACTGATGCATATTCCAGGGTTGGTCTAATGAATGATGTTATTATCCTTCTTAGCATGTCTTCATTTATGTATCTGAATGCTATTCTCATATTTGCAAGCAGTGTATACATGTTCCGTACCTTCTCGCTGATGTGGTCAGCCGGAGATAGTCTGTTATTGATAATCACACCTAGGTCTTTCTCTCTTTCTGATGTGCATAGGGTTTTATTTCCTAACTTATAATCCCAATCAGGTCTTTTTCCACTTTTACCAAACTTGATTACATGACACTTGTCCACATTGAATTCCATTTGCCATGTACTACTCCATTCATGAAGTTCATTTAATTCTTCTTGTAGCTCCCTGCAAGAGTCTGTGCTAGTAATTCTCCTTTGTATTTTTGCATCATCTGCAAACATATTCAGATAGCTCTCATTTCCAGTGTTACTGTTTATATCATTTATATTCACTAAAAACATGACTGGTGCCAGCACCGAACCCTGTGGTACTCCACTAGTCACTTCTTTCCATGATGAGTAGTTTCCTCTTAGTACTCTCCTCATTTCTCTTTTTATGAGAAAGTCTTGCATCCAACAAAACAGTTTGCTTCGAATTCCTCCTTGATGGTACAGTTTCCATAAAAGTCTTTGGTGTGGTACTGTGTCAAAAGCTTTCTTGAAATCTGAATAGATACTGTCCACCCATCCTTCCCTTTCCTGTATTGTGTTTGTTACTCTGTCATAGTAGCTCAACAGATTACTAACACATGATTTTCCTTTTCTGAAACCAAACTGTCTTTCTGTTATCATACTGTGTTCTTCTAGATGATTTACCCAAGCTTTTCTTATAAGTTTTTCTAATACCTTGCTTACAACACTGGCCAGTGATACTGGTCGGTAGTTGAGAGGATTTTGTCTATTTCCTTTCTTGAATGAGGGGACTTTATTTGCTTTTTTCCAAATTTCAGGTAGTTTCCTTTGACTCAAGGATTTCTTGAAAATTAAAAATAGTGGTTTACCTAACTCCTGTGCACATTCTCGTAATACCCAACATGAAATTTCATCAGGACCACTTGCTTTTCCTCTGTCTAATCTACTTAACTTCTCCTGTATTACTTTTTCTGCTATTTGTATACCTGGTAGTGTGTGTGGACATGCGTGCTCCACATAGTCCCTCTCAAAATTTTTTTCTTCTGTAAATTCTTATTTAGTGCTTCACAAAATTCTTTCTCTTGTGTATAAGTGATTCCTTCGTCCGTAATGGATTGTATTATATCTTTTACTTTGGTTTTGCTTCTGATATAGCTGTAAAACAGCTTTGGTTGATCACTACTTTTATTTATTATATCCTCGTCAAACTGTTTTTGGGGTTCCCTCCTTATTCTTGTATAGTCGTTTCTTGCCTGTTTGTAATTATTATACGCCCTTTCACTATTGTGTCTTCTATATCTATTCCACAACAAATCTCTTCTTTCTTTTGATTTTTTACATTCTGTATTGAACAATTTCTGTATATTCTTATCTGCTTCTTTGTGCTGTGGGATGTACTTCTGGACTCCTATTTCATAAAATTCACAAAATTTTTTATATACAGCACTTAAATCTTGTCCTCTAAGCTCATTTTCCCAATCAACTTCTAAGAAATAATTCTTTAGGTCTTGATAAGTTCCCTTTTTATAGTTTAGTCTCTTTTTGTAACTGTCATTGCTGTTTACTATGTCATATGCTATCCTGAAGTTATAATTTAGTACTGCATGATCGCTTTTGCCGAGTGGAGGGTGATATATTAAACTGTCAATGTCATTTTCTTGCCTAGTAAATATTAGATCTAGCACTGAAGGTACATAAAGTCCTCTTTTTCTGGTGGTTTCCCTCACATGTTGCGTTAAGAAAAACTCATGTACGAGATCCAGGAGTTTGTGGTCCCAACAGCTTTCTTGGCTATTTATATCTAAAGTATTCCAATTAATATTTGTATTGAAATCCCCAGTTAGTATAATTCTTTCCGATTTCTCTTCCATTTTATGTAGGAATGATCTTATACTCTGAATTGTACTCTCTGCCAGGTCCTCATATTCGTCTCTTTCCCATGTGTTTGATCTGAGAGGCATGTACAAATTGGCTACAATTACTTTACCTTCAGATGTGTCGATCTCTACTGCAATCAGTTCTACTTGTGATGGTATATCTAGGTTTATTTCCTTGACTTTTAGATTTTTCTTAGTTAATATTATAATTCCTATTCCTTTTTTTAAACTTCTGTCTCTTCTCCATATATTGTATTCCTCTAAGTTTAGTGTGTCATTGGATATCCTTGGTGTTAATTTTGTCTCAGTTAGGCATATTATTTGTGGTTCATTTTCTCTGACATAATCATTCATCTCTAGTAATTTAGATACCATTCCATCCACATTTGAGTACATCAACTTTATCATCTTGTTTAAATACTTGTCATGACATGGTTCTACTACCTTCCTCCTTTTTCTTCCATCCTGTTTGTGTACCAATTTCGTACCTGCAATCCTATTACTTTGTAAAAAAAAATTCTTCTCCTCTTCTGATCTTCCCTCATTTTTTGTTTTTGCTTCCTCCCTTTTCTCTTTCAGCAATTCCAGTTCCTCTTGTGTTAGGCATCTTTTTATCCATACATTTTTGAACTCCTCTTTTTCCATAAGATTCTTTGCATTTTTTAGTATCTCTTCCACAGTGTTTACACTATGGAAAGTCACCTTTAGAGGTCTTGTCTTGCTTTTCTCGTATTTCCCTAACCTTTTGTGTTCCTCTATGTCTTTACTACAGATTTCCTATGATACTTCTTTCAGTAAGCTCATTACATTTGCCATCTCCTTTTTGTCTCTAGTGATCTTGTTTTTAACTTCTTCCTCTTCTATACCAGTGATTACTATTGATTTAATTATCTCTACTGATTCTCTGACTAACTTGCGATTGTTTTGGATTATTCTTTTCACTTCCTTTTTAATACTTTTTTCCTCCACCCTTGTGTCTAAGTCTTTCTTTACTTTCACCATTTTAGCATACGTGGTTTCTACATCATTTTTGTAGCTTTGCACAGCTTCATTCACCTGTTATCTTCTCCTCAATATCACTGCTCTGGTCCATAAGACTGCTTGCCTGCCTAATTGTCTCTGTGTTATTTTTGAACTCTTCCATAACACTCTCGTGATTGACTACTGTACTTGCCATTTCACTCACTTTCTTCCTAAGTGTACTCAATTCCACTGTTAGTTCACTGATGGTTGTGTCTTTCTTATTGGCCTGGTGTGTGTGTGTGTGTGTGTGTGTGTGTGTGTGTGTGTGTGTGTGTGTGTGTGTGTGTGTGTGTGTGTGTGTGTGTGTGTGTGTGTGTGTGTGTGTGTGTGTGTGTGTGTTTATGCGTGTTTTGTTTCTCTTAGGGCGAGTCCACACGTGCTCTCGAACATATATTGGCAACATGTAGAGGTGTATGGTATGTAGGAGGACTGCTGGGCCTTGATAGCAGGCTCTGAAGCCTATGCCCAGAGTCGGATACATAAAAAAAAAAAAAACAGCAGGCAACACGTTAGGGAACATGTTTGCAGCAGTATTTGGACAGTTGTATGCAAACATGTTTCAGTGCAACATCGAACACTTGCAGGAGTGGCGATGGGATAAGTGTATCCATACCAGGCAGTTGAGACTTCATCATGATGTTGCCAACATGATCTGGACGCTGCTGCTCCCAACATGTTTACAGTGTGGTCGTTCCTGTATTGCTTACATGTTCCCAGCACTTGCTCTAGCACACGTGTGGAGGCGCCCTTACTGTGTCAGTCTCTCTCTCTCTCTCTCTCTCTCTCTCTCCCTCTGAGTCAGTTGGTTGGGTGGGTGGAGTTGATGAGGTTGAGTTGGTGGGTGTGGTAGTTCGGTGCTTTGCCACGGTGGGTGGACAGTGGCAATAGTGGAGGGGGGGGGGACAGTTGTTGGGTGTGGTGTGTTAAGTGGTTTTGGGTGGGTTGTAGGGGTAACTGGGTTAGTGAGTGGATGCGTTTGGTGGGCAGGGCGGGTAGGTGGCTGGATATGTGGGTGGTCGGGGAGGGGTCGGTAAGTTAGGTTTGGATAAGATGAGTTTGATGGATAAGTCGGGTTCAAATGGGTGAATGAGGTGGCGGAGTAAATGGGGTTGGGTAAGATGGGTGGATGGGCAGTTGGGTCGGTGGGATGAATGGGTGGACAGGATGGATGGCGGTGAGGTGGGTGGGGAGTGTTCAGGGAAGGGTGGGAGGGTTGTGTGGATGGATGAGATGGATGGCATTGTTGGGTGACCAAAGTGGGTGGAATTCATGAATGGGAATTATGGGTGGAATTTGTGAGTGGTGAGGGTGGGTGGTGGGGGGTCTGTGGACAAGATAGGTTGTCGGGATGTGTGGGCAAAGTGAGTCGCCAGGGTGAGTGGGCACCGCTGGTCGCCAGGGTGGCTGAGACGATTGCGTGGTCGGGATGACCTAAGTGGGTGGTTGGGTTGGGTGCCTGGATGGGTTCAGGGTAGAGAAGTGAATGAGTAAATGAGTTCAGTGGCATTGTTGGGTGAACTTCGTGTGTGGTATTCGTGGGTTAGCAGGGTGGATAGCAGGGATCGATGGGCTGGGTGGGTGGCAGGGGTGAGGTCTGTGGGTTGTGTTGGATGGGTTGAGCGTGTAGGTGGATAAGTATGTGGGTGCATATGTGGCTGTCCAGATGACAAGGCATGAGAGGGACTTATCTGGCCATATAACTTTTAACTGTTACTTGAATTTTAGTCTATCGCTTAGAACACGTTGGATAACTATTTGGAAACCAGACTCTATACATTAAGGTCATTGTATTGAAATCTACTAAAACTTCGATATAATCACTTCTCATGGAACTGAAGATGGATCTATGCACTTAATAATACCCCTAATTGTAAGACTAACCCAATCAAATCAACCTAATAGTAGGCTAAATGAAAGCAACATTAGATGCGGCAAGACGTGAGAGTGAACGAAGCTTCCTATCTCCGATTCATCTGCCTAACTAATCAATGTTTTGGTGGGGGTAAAGAGGGGGAGTTGGGGGGGTGGGTAGACGTGTGCGATTAACCTAACCTGTAGTGGCAGATTACCCTGTATCACGAATTTCTGTCCGGAGGTGTACGTATTGGAAATCACTCAGAATTGGTAGATATTTATTAATATGCAACAAAATAACATGTAGTACAAAAATATATTAGTTTTCACACAAAAATATAGACAAAATAAGCATTGTTCCGTTGAGTATAGCAAAATCGCCCAAATCAGTCACATATGATTCGCTATGACTGTTGTTTCAACACACATTTTATTTTCTCTACTTACACAATACTTTTCCACTAACATTACTCCAGTTTCCACTTTACAGAACTGTTATCACATTTTTACAGGCCTTACGATTATATTTAGCGTAATATTAGAACATATTTACATAGTGAGCAAACTCGCTATGACTGTTGTTTCAATTTACATTCTCTTTTATCAACCTATATAATACTTTTCCAGTATCGTTACATCCGTTTCTACTTTATAGAACTCTCTCTCTCTAAATAAGATTAATCCCCGAGCTAGACCTCATCAGATCATATAGCCCTGCTAGGGTTACGGGAGAGCCCTACCCATTCCCAACACGGCAGCCACCGGGCCGGGCACGAACTCGCAACCTCACGTTTACGAGCCGAACACCCTACCACCGGGCTGCCGCGCTCCCCACTTTATAGAACTGTTATCACATATTTACAGGCCTTACGATTATATTTACCGTAATATTATCGCATCTGTAAGAGGAAAGACAAAACTACCTTCCTATTTCCGTCCAAAGATAATTTACACCTGGCGAAATACAATGATAACCCAATCTCTACTACTGCATGTTGCAAATGGTTCGATTTTTCCACAATATATTCGTCAAACTTTGGGAAGATACTTGTGTCTTTGTACGTAGTGAGTGAACTCGCTATGACTGTTGTTTCAACCTACACTCTATTTTTCAACTAATATAATACTTTTCCACTAACATTACACCCGTTTCCACCTCATATAATTGTTATCGCATATTTACAGGCCTTACTATGATATTTAATGTGTCATATTAATACACAAGTACAGCTCCGTTCAGAAATTCGTACTACACCCAAAGTGGAAGGCACAAGCCTTGGTCCGCTCTTTCTGGACGACATGTTAATACTCCGAACTTCTCGCCACCACAGAGAGAGCAGCAAGTACCGGAGCAGTTTGTCACACAACGAATGCAAAATTTGTGATGAAATGGATATTTACTTAAATATTGGCAAGTATTATTACAGATTAATGAAGGTAATACCTGGACATTCTGCAGCTGTGATGAAAACATGTATACATACAACAATTTCAAATACACAAATAGAGGGAAATGAAGATAATGTCTGATATGAAGCATTAAATGATTTATGAGTTTAATACTCTCTCACTGAAAAACAAACACACACACACACACACACACACACACACACACACACACACACACACACACACACACACTGGCGCATACAGAAAGAGAGAGAGAGAGAGAGAGAGAGAGAGAGAGAGAGAGAGTGAGACTATGTAAGACACAAACAAAACACACACACACACACACATTGTTCCCCTATTTAGGAAAGGAAATAAACAGAATCCACTCAACTATAGACCAGTATCTCTGACCAGTGTTGTATGCAAGGTGCTAGAAAAAATAATCAGAAAACTTTAGGTAAACCAACTGCAATAGTCTATCTATCTATATACCTAGGCTGCTTCCCCCAAGGAAAGGGAGGTAGCCGAGACAGGATGACTCACTCTCCATTTACTCATCCATTCAAACACATTCATTCGCATCTTAGCCCCAAAGGGGAGAACGGACAGATCCTCACCGCACCACACCGCACAAAGGTCAACTGGGCAATGCAATCAGTGACATCCGCAGCAGGGCCCGACAGCAGAACTGGTTTACCCCTGCCACATCATAACAGACCCATCCCCTTACCCGCACCTGACCTGACTAGCTGATCAGACCAAATGCGGGAGAATATCCCCTCAGGGCTGCGTCATCACTTATTCATTCACAATTTCTCTCCATTTATTTCTGTCACGCACAGCCACTCTTCCTTGCTCAACAGACATCCCTCTCGCATCCAGCGCTCTCTTCACACTGTCCATCCATCCTATTCGTGGTCTTCCTCTCAGCCTTACACCTCTGCAATAGTACAATATGATAACAGAAAGACAGTTTGGTTTTAGAAAAAAAAAAAAATTTGTTACAAATCTATTAAGCTACGATGACAGAGTTGCAGAAACATTAAGGAAAAGAGAAGGATGGGTGGACGGTTTGTATTTTGATATTAAGGAAGCATTTGACAGAATACCACACCAAAGACTTCTATAGAAGTTTTACCAACAAGGAGGAATCCAAGGTAATCTGTTCTGCTGGATGAAGAATTTTCTCAGAAAAGGGAAAAGTAATTACTCATCATGGAGGGAAGTGACTAGCAGAGTTCCATAGGCTCAGTGATGGCACCAAGTATGTTTTTAGTATATATTAATGATATAGGCTAGACAGGAACACTTGGATGGGATGCTATCTAAATATGGTTGTTGATGATGCACAAATACAAAGGAGAATGACAGACTCTTGCAGAGAGCTGCAAGAAGAAACAAGCTTCATACATGGAGCAATAGATGGTGAATGGAAGTCATTGTGGACAAATGCCATGAAATTGAGTTTGGTAAAAGTGGAAAAGCACCAGATCAGGATTATAAGATAGGAAGTTCAACCCTGCATATATTAGAAAAGAAGAAGGACCTATGAGTGATTATCAGTAATAGACTTTTTCTCCGGCAGACCACAGAAATGAGAAGGCACGAAACATGCACACACAGCTTGCTAATATGAGAATAGCATTCACATATATAAATGAAGCCATCCCGAGAAAGATAATTATCTCATTCATCAGACCAACCCTCGAATTTGCATCAGTGGTCAGGAATCCTCATCTCAAAAAATACATAGATAAGACTGAAAAAGTACAATGGGCTGCTACATGATGGGTACCAAGCTTAAAGGATCTAAGCTATGAAGAAGGACTGGAAAAACTGAACCTAACAATACTAGAGGAGAGAAGGAAGAAGAAACATGATGACGCTATATAAATACATCTCAGGGAAAGAAAGAATTGACATCAATGAGTATATATCCTATGGGGAAGCATCAGCAAGAGGACACTAAAAAAAAAAAAAAAAAAAACATAAAAAGGGAGGTGAGAAAGACGTAAGGAAAATCAGTTTCCCAAATAGGGCAATTGATCAGTGGAATGCGCTACCGAATGAAATAATGCGTGCCAAAACTATTTATAGATTTAAGGATATGTATGATAAAAATGGTTTAATATACGGGACAGTACGAGCTTGACTCATTCCTGTAAAGATACAATTAGGAAAGAACAATTAAATAACAGATATATGCACACACACACACACACACACACACACACACACACACACACACACACACACACACACACACACATGCGGAAGGGTGGGAAGGTAGGGAGGGAGGATTTGGGGACGGTGAAGGGGACGGATGAGATGTGGAAGTGTCTAGCATTGTTCTAGTAGCAGCTTGCACAGTACATTGACTCATATGTCCGACATATAACCTTTAATTCAGCTATATTGTGGATGTATTTCCATTAGGATTCCATGATATGCCATCCACTTGGCAATAGTTTTAATGAGCGAATACTTTGGTAAAATATTAAATATCATAACTATGCTAGTTTCAATATTACATGCTGTTCATACTGCTCAATGATTATTCAGGCAACCATCAAACAGTAATTCGTAAGACGTGGGGCCAATCTTCCTCGGCGATAAACAACCACTGAGGATGATTAGTGAGTGAAGTTAATGTGAACTACTCTCTCCCCGTGTGTGTGTGTGTTCTTACCTAATTGTTCTTACCTAATTGTATCTTTACAGGAATGAGTCAAGCTCGTACTGTCCCGTGTCTTAAACCATATTTATCGTACATATCCTAAATTTGTGAATTGTTTTGGCACACACTATTTCATTCGGTAGTGCATTCCATTGATCAATTGCTCTGTTTGGGAAACTGAATTTCCTTACGTCTTTATCACCTCTCTTCTTATGCAGTTTTTTGCAGTGTCGTCTTGCTGATGCTTCTCCATATGTTAAGTAATCATTTATGTCTATTTTCTCCTTTCCTGATATGCACTTATATGGCATTATCATGTCACCTCTTTTCCTTCTCTCCTGTAGTGTTGGTAGATTCAGTTTATTTAGTCTTTCTTCGTAGCTTAGGCCCCTTTAGCTTGGTATCCATCTTGTAGCGGCCCTTTGAACTTTTTCAATCTTGTCTATATGCTTTTTGAGATGAGGACTCCAGACTACTGATGCATATTCCAGGGTTGGTCTAATGAATGATGTTATTATCCTTCTTAGCATGTCTTCATTTATGTATCTGATTGCTATTCTCATATTTGCAAGCAGTTTATACATGTTCCGTACCTTCTCGCTGATGTGGTCAGCCGGAGATAGTCTGTTATTGATAATCACACCTAGGTCTTTCTCTCTTTCTGATGTGTATAGGGTTTTATTTCCTAACTTATAATCCCAATCAGGTCTTTTTCCACTTTTACCAAACTTGATTACATGACACTTGTCCACATTGAATTCCATTTGCCATGTACTACTCCATTCATGAAGTTTATTTAATTCTTCTTGTAGCTCCCAACAAGAGTCTGTGCTAGTATTTCTCCTTTGTATTTTTGCATCATCTGCAAACATATTCAGATAGCTCTCATTTCCAGTGTTACTGTTTATATCATTTATATACACTAAAAACATGATTGGTGCCAGCACCGAACCCTGTGGTACTCCACTAGTCACTTCTTTCCATGATGAGTAGTTTCCTCTTAGTACTCTCCTCATTTCTCTTTTTATGAGAAAGTCTTGCATCCAACAAAACAGTTTGCCTCGAATTCCTCCTTGATGGTACAGTTTCCATAAAAGTCTTTGGTGTGGTACTGTGTCAAAAGCTTTCTTGAAATCTGAATAGATACTGTCCACCCATCCTTCCCTTTCCTGTATTGTGTTTGTTACTCTGTCATAGTAGCTCAACAGATTAGTAACACATGATTTTCCTTTTCTGAAACCAAACTGTCTTTCTGTTATCATACTGTGTTCTTCTAGATGATTTACCCATGCTTTTCTTAAAAAGTTTTTCTAATACCTTGCTTACAACACTGGTCAGTGATACTGGTCGGTAGTTGCGAGGATTTTGTCTATTTCCTTTCTTGAATAAGGGGACTATATTTGCTTTTTTCCAAATATCAGGTAGTTTCCTTTGACTCAAGGATTTCTTGAAAATTAAAAATAATGGTTTACCTAACTCCTTTGCACATTCTCGTAATACCCAAAATGAAATTTCATCAGGACCACTTGCGTTTCCTCTGTCTAATCTACTTAACTTCTCCTGTATTACTTTTTCTGCTATTTGTATATCTGGTAGTATGTGTGGACATGCGTGCTCCACATAGTCCCTCTCAAATTTTTTTTCTTCTGTAAATTCTTATTTAGTGCTTCACAAAATTCTTTCTCTTGTGTATAAGTGATTCCTTCGTCCATAATGGATTGTATTATATCTTTTACTTTGGTTTTGCTTCTGATATAGCTGTAAAACAGCTTTGGTTGATCACTACTTTTATTTATTATATCCTCCTCAAACTGTTTTTGGGCTTCCCTCCTTATTCTTGTATAGTCGTTTCTTGCCTGTTTGTAATTATTATACGCCCTTTCACTATTGTGTCTTCTGTATCTATTCCACAACCAATCTCTTCTTTTTTTTTTTTTTTTACATTCTGTATTGAACCATTTCTGTATATTCTTATCTGCTTCTTTGTGCTGTGGGATGTACTTCTGGACTCCTATTTCATAAAATTCACAAAATTTTTTATATACAGCATATAAATCTTGTCCTCTAAGCTCATTTTCCCAATCATCTTCTAAGAAATACTTCTTTAGGTCTTGATAATTTCCCTTTTTATAGTTTAGGCTCTTTTTGTAACTGTCATTGCTGTTTACTATGTCATATGCTATCCTGAAGTTATAATTTAGTACTGCATGATCGCTTTTGCCGAGTGGAGGGTGATATATTAAACTGTCAATGTCATTTTCTTGCCTAGTAAATATTAGATCTAGCACTGAAGGTACATAAAGTCCTCTTTTTCTGGTGGTTTCCCTCACATGTTGCGTTAAGAAAAACTCATGTACGAGATCCAGGAGCTTGTGGTCCCAACAGCTTTCTTGGCTATTTATATCTAGAGTATTCCAATTTATATTTGTATTGAAGTCCCCAGTTAGTATAATTCTTTCCGATTTCTCTTCCATTTTATGTAGGAATGATCTTATACTCTGAATTGTACTCTCTACCAGGTCCTCATATTAGTCTCTTTCCCATGTGTTTGATCTGGGAGGCATGTACAAATTGGCTATAATTACTTTACCTTCAGATGTGTCGATCTCTACTGTAATCAGTTCTACTTGTGATGGTATATCTAGATTTATTTCCTTGACTTTTAGATTTTTCTTAGTTAATATTATAATTCCTCCTCCTTTTTCTAAATTTCTGTCTCTTCTCCATATATTGTATTCCTCTAAGTTTAGTGTGTCATTGGATATCCTTGGTGTTAATTTTGTCTCAGTTAGGCATATTATGTGTGTTTCATTTTCTCTGACATAATCATTCATCTCTAGTAATTTAGATACCATTCCATCCACATTTGAGTACATCAACTTTATCATCTTGTTTATATACTTGTCATGACATGGTTCTACTACCTTCCTCCTTTTTCTTCCATCCTGTTTGTGTACCACTTTCGTACCTGCAATCCTATTACTTTGTAAAAAAAATTTCTTCTTCTCCTCTTCTGATCTTCCCTTATTTTTTGTTTTTGCTTCCTCCCTTTTCTCTTTCAGTAATTCCAGTTCCTCTTGTGTTAGGCATCTTTTTTATCCATACATTTTTGAACTTCTCTTTTTCCATAAGATTCATTGCATTTTTTAGTATCTCTTCCACAGTGTTTACACTATGGAAAGTCACCTTTAGAGGTCTTGTCTTGCTTTTCTCGTATTTCCCTAACCTTTTGTGTTCCTCTATGTCTTTACTACAGATTTCCTATGATACTTCTTTCAGTAAGCTCATTACATTTGCCATCTCCTTTTTGTCTCTAGTAATCTTGTTTTTAACTTCTTCCTCTTCTATACCAGTGATTACTATGATTTATTTATCTCTACTGAATCTCTGACTAACTTTGGATTGTTTTGGATTATTCTTTTCACTTCCTTTTTAATACTTTTTTCCTCCACCCTTGTGTCTAAGTCTTTCTTTACTTTCACCATTTTAGCATACGTGGTTTCTACATCATTTTTGTAGCTTTGCACAGCTTCATTCACCTGTGTTATCTTCTCAATATCACTGCTCTGGTCCATAAGACTGCTTGCCTGCCTAATTGTCTCTGTGTTGTTTTTGAACTCTTCCATAACACTCTCGTGATTGACTACTGTACTTGCCATTTCACTCACTTTCTTCCTAAGTGTACTCAATTCCACTGTTAGTTCACTGATGGTTGTGTCTTTCTTATTGGCCTGGTGTGTGTGTGTGTGTGTGTGTGTGTGTGTGTGTGTGTGTGTGTGTGTGTGTGTGTGTGTTTATGCGTGTTTTGTTTCTCTTAGGGCGAGTCCACACGTGCTCTCGAACATATATTGGCAACACAGCAGGCAACACGTTAGGGAACATGTTTGCAGCAGTATTTGGACAGTTGTATGCAAACATGTTTCAGTGCAACATCGAACACTTGCAGGAGTGGCGATGGGATATGTGTATCCATACCAGGCAGTTGAGACTTCATCATGATGTTGCCAACATGATCTGGACGCTGCTGCTCCCAACATGTTTACAGTGTGGTCCTTCCTGTATTCCTTACATGTTGCCAGCACTTGCTCTAGCACACGTATTGGAGGCGCCCTTACTGTGTCAGTCTCTCTCTCTCTCTCTCTGAGTCAGTTGGTTGGGTGGGTGGAGTTGATGAGGTTGAGTTGGTGGGTGTGGTAGTTCGGTGCTTCGCCACGGTGGGTGGACAGTGGCAATAGTGGAGGGGGGGGGGGACAGTTGTTGGGTGTGGTGTGTTAAGTGGTTTTGGGTGGGTTGTAGGGGTAACTGGGTTAGTGAGTGGATGCGTTTGGTGGGCAGGGCGGGTAGGTGGCTGGATATGTGGGTGGTCGGGGAGGGGTCGGTAAGTTAGGTTTGGATAAGATGAGTTTGATGGATAAGTCGGGTTCAAATGGGTGAATGGGGTGGCGGAGTAAATGGGGTTGGGTAAGATGGGTGGATGGGCAGGTGGGTCGGTGGGATGAATGGGTGGACAGGATGGATGGATGGGCAGGGTGAGGCGGGTGGGGAGTGTTCAGGGAGGGGTGGGAGGGTTGTGTGGATGGATGAGATGGATGGCATTGTTGGGTGACCAAAGTGGGTGGAATTCATGAATGGGAATTATTTGTGGAATTTGTGAGTGGTGAGGGTGGGTGGTGGGGGGTCTGTGGACAAGATAGGTTGTCGGGATGTGTGGGCAAAGTGAGTCGCCAGGGTGAGTGGGCACCGCTGGTCGCCAGGGTGGCTGAGACGATTGCGTGGTCGGGATGATCTAAGTGGGTGGTTGGGTTGGGTGGCTGGATGGGTTCAGGGTGGAGAAGTGAATGAGTAAATGAGTTCAGTGGCATTGTTGGGTGAAATTCGTGTGTGGCATTCGTGGGTTAGCAGGGTGGATAGCAGGGATCGATGGGCTGGGTGGGTGGCAGGGGTGAGGTCGGTTGGTTGTGTTGGATGGGTTGAGTGTGTAGGTGGATAAGTAGGTGAGCGTATATGTGGCTGTCCAGATGACAAGGCATGAGAGGGACTTATCTGGCCATATAACTTTTAACTGTTACTTGAATTTTAGTCTATCGCTTAGAACACGTTGGATAACTATTTGGAAACCAGACTCTATACATTAAGGTCATTGTATTGAAATCTGCTAAAACTTCGATATAATCACTTCTCATAGAACTGAAGATGGATTTATGCACTTAATAATACACCTAATTGTAAGACTAGCCCAATCAAATCAACCTAATAGTAGGCTAAATGAAAGCAACATTAGATGCGGCAAGACGTGAGAGTGAACGAAACTTCATATCTCCGATCCATCTGCCTAACTAATGAATGTTTTGGTGGGGGTAAAGAGGGGGAGTTGGGGGGGTGGGTAGACGTGTGCCATTAACCTAACCTGTAGTGGCAGATTACCCTGTATCACGAAATTCTGTCCGGAGGTGTACGTATTGGAAATCACTCAGAATTGGTAGATATTTATTAATATGCAACAAAATAACATGTAGTACAAAACTATATTAGTTTTCACACAAAAATATAGACAAAATAAGCATTGTTCCGTTGAGTATAGCAAAATCGCCCAAATCAGTCACATATGATTCGCTATGACTGTTGTTTCAACATACATTTTATTTTCTCTACTTACACAATACTTTTCCACTAACATTACTCCAGTTTCCACTTTACAGAACTGTTATCACATTTTTACAGGCCTTACGATTATATTTAGCGTAATATTAGAACATATTTACATAGTGAGCAAACTCGCTATGACTGTTGTTTCAATTTACATTCTCTTTTATCAACCTATATAATACTTTTCCAGTATCGTTACATCCGTTTCTACTTTATAGAACTCTCTCTCTCTAAATAAGATTAATCCCCGAGCTAGACCTCATCAGATCATATAGCCCTGCCAGGGTTACGGGAGAGCCCTACCCATTCCCAGCACGGCAGCCACCGGGCCAGGCGCGAACTCGCAACCTCAGGTTTACGAGCCGGACACTCTACCACCGGGCTGCCGCACTCCCCACTTTATAGAACTGTTATCACATATTTACAGGCCTTACGATTATATTTACCGTAATATTATCGCATATGTACGAGGAAAGACAAAACTACCTTCCTATCTCCGTCCAAAGATAATTTACACCTGGCGAAATACAATGAAAGCCCAATCTCTACTACTGCATGTTGCAAATGGTTCGATTTTTCCACAATATATTCGTCAAACTTTGGGAAGATACTTGTGTCTTTGTACGTAGTGAGTAAACTCGATATGACTGTTATTTCAACCTACACTCTATTTTTCAACTAATATAATACTTTTCCACTAACATTACACCCGTTTCCACCTCATATAATTGTTATCACATATTTACAGGCCTTACTATGATATTGAGTGTCATATTATTACATATGTACAGCTCCGTTCAGAAATTCGTACTACACCCAAAGTGGAAGGCACAAGCCTCGGTCCGCTCTTTCTGGACGACATGTTAATACTCCGAACTTCTCGCCACCACAGAGAGAGTAGCAGGTACCGGAGCAGTTTGTCACACAACGAATGCTAAATTTGTGATGAAATGGATATTTACTTAAATATTGGCAAGTATTATTACAGATTAATGAAGGTAATACCTGGACATTCTGCAGCTGTGATGAAAACATGTATACATACAACAATTTCAAATACACAAATAGAGGGAAATGAAGATAATGTCTGATATGAAGCATTAAATGATTTATGAGTTTAATACTCTCTCACTGAAACACACACACACACACACACACACACACACACACACACACACACACACACACACACACACTGGCGCATACAGAGAGAGAGAGAGAGAGAGAGAGAGAGAGACTCTGTAAGACACAAACAAAACACACACACACACACACACACACACACACACACACACACACACACACACATTGTTCAACTATTTAGGAAAGGAAATAAACAGAATCCACTCAACTATAGACCAGTATCTCTGACCAGTGTTGTATGCAAGGTGCTAGAAAAAATAATCAGAAAACTTGAGGTAAACCAACTGCAATAGTACAATATGGTAACAGAAAGACCGTTTGGGTTTAGAAAAAAAATAATAATTTGTTACAAATCTATTAAGCTACGATGATAGAGTTGCAGAAACATTAAGGAAAAGAGAAGGATGGGTGGACGGTTTGTATTTTGATATTAAGGAAGCATTTGACAGAATACCACACCAAAGACTTCTATAGAAGCTTTACCAACAAGGAGGAATCCAAGGTAATCTGTTCTGCTGGATGAAGAATTTTCTCAGAAAAGGGAAAAGTAATTACTCATCATGGAGGGAAGTGACTAGCAGAGTTCCATAGGCTCAGTGATGGCACCAAGTATGTTTTTAGTATATATTAATGATATAGGCTAGACAGGAACACTTGGATGGGATGCTATCTAAATATGGTTGTTGATGATGCACAAATACAAAGGAGAATGACAGACTCTTGCAGAGAGCTGCAAGAAGAAACAAGCTTCATACATGGAGCAATAGATGGTGAATGGAAGTCATTGTGGACAAATGCCATGTAATTGAGTTTGGTAAAAGTGGAAAAGCACCAGATCAGGATTATAAGATAGGAAGTTCAACCCTGCATATATTAGAAAAGAAGAAGGACCTATGAGTGATTATCAGTAATAGACTTTTTCTCCGGCAGACCACAGAAATGAGAAGGCACGAAACATGCACACACAGCTTGCTAATATGAGAATAGCATTCACATATATAAATGAAGGCATGCCAAGAAAGATAATTATCTCATTCATCAGACCAACCCTCGAATTTGCATCAGTGGTCAGGAATCCTCATCTCAAAAAATACATAGATAAGACTGAAAAAGTACAATGGGCTGCTACATGATGGGTAACAAGCTTAAAGGATCTATGCTATGAAGAAAGACTGGAAAAACTGAACCTAACAATACTACAGGAGAGAAGGAAGAAGAAACATGATGACGCTATATAAATACATCTCAGGGAAAGAAAGAATAGACATCAATCAGTATATATCCTATGGGGAAGCATCAGCAAGAGGACACTAAAAAAAAAAAAAAAAAAAAGCATAAAAAGGGAGTTGAGAAAGACGTAAGGAAAATCAGTTTCCCAAATAGGGTAATTGATCAGTGGAATGCGCTACCAAATGAAATAATGCGCGCCAAAACTATTTATAGATTTAAGGATATGTATGATAAAAATGGTTTAATATACGGGACAATACGAGCTTAACTCATTCCTGTAAAGATACAATTAGGAAAGAACAATTGAATAACAGATATATGCACACACACACACACACACACACACACACACACACACACATAAAAAAGATGCCTAACACGAGAGGAACTAGAATTACTGAAAGAGAAAAGGGAGGAAGCAAAAACAAAAAATGAGGGAAGATCAGAAGAGGAGAAGAAGAAATTTTTATTCAAAGTAATAGGATTGCAGGTACGAAAGTGGTACACAAACAGGATGGAAGAAAAAGGAGGAAGGTACTAGAACCATGTCATGACAAGTATATAAACAAGATGATAAAGTTGATGTACTCAAATGTGGATGGAATGGTATCTAAATTACTAGAGATGAATGATTATGTCAGAGAAAATGAACCACAAATAATATGCCTAACTGAAACAAAATTAACACCAAGGATATCCAATGACATACTAAACTTAGAGGAATACAATATATGGAGAAGAGACAGAAATTTAAAAAAAGGAGGAGGAATTATAATATTAACTAAGAAAAATCTAAAAGTCAAGGAAATAAAACTAGATATACCATCACAAGTAGAACTGATTGCAGTAGAGATCGACACATCTGAAGGTAAAGTAATTGTAGCCAATTTGTACATGCCACCCAGATCAAACACATGGGAAAAAGACGAATATGAGGACCTGGCAGAGAGTACAGTTCAGAGTATAAGATCATTGCTACATAAAATGGAAGAGAAATCGGAAAGAATTATACTAACTGGGGACTTCAATACAAATATAAATTGGAATACTCTAGATATAAATAGCCAAGAAAGCTGTTGGGACCAAAAGCTCCTGGATCTCGTACAAGAGTTTTTCTTAACGCAACAGGTGAGGGAAACCACCAGAAAAAGAGGACTTGATGTACCTTTAGTGCTAGATCTAATATTTACTAGGCAAGAAAATGATATTGACAGTTTAATATATCACCCTCCACTCGGCAAAAGCGATCATGCAGTACTAAATTATAACTTCAGGATAGCAAATGACATAGTAAACAGCAATGACAGTTACAAAAAGAGCCTAAACTATAAAAAGGGAAATTATCAAGACCTAAAGAAGTCTTTCTTAGAAGTTGATTGGGAAAATGAGCTTAGAGGACAAGATTTAAATGCTGTATATAAAAAATTATGTGAATTTTATGAAATAGGAGTCCAGAAGTACATCCCACAGCACAGAGAAGCAGATAAGAAAATACAGAAATGGTTCAATACAGAATGTAAAAAATCAAAAGAAAGAAGAGATTTGTTGTGGAATAGATACAAAAGACACAATAGTGAAAGGGTGTATAATAATTACAAACAGGCAAGAAACGACTATACAGGAATAAGGAGGGAAGCCCAAAAACAGTTTGAGGAGGATATAATAAATAAAAGTAGTGATCAACCAAAGCTGTTTTACAGCTATATCAGAAGCAAAACCAAAGTAAAAGATATAATACAATCCGTTACGGACGAGGGAATCACTTATACACAAGAGAAAGATATTTGTGAAGCACTAAATAAGAATTTCCAATTAGTTTTTACAGAAGAAAAAAATTTTGAGAGGGAGTATGTGGAACACGCATGTCCACACATACTACCAGATATAAAAATAGCAGAAAAAGTAATACAGGAGGAGTTGAGTGGATTAGACAGAGGAAAAGCAAGTGGTCCTGATGAAATTTCATGTTGGGTATTACGAGAATGTGCAAAGGAGTTAAGTAAACCATTATTTTTAATTTTCAAGAAATCCTTGAGTCAAGGTAAACTACCTGATATTTGGAAAAAAAAAAAAAAAAAAAAGCAAATATTGTCCCCTTATTCAAGAAAGGAAATAGACAAAATCCACTCAACTACCGACCAGTATCACTGACCAGTGTTGTAAGCAAGGTATTAGAAAAACTTATAAGAAAAGCTTGGGTAAATCATCTAGAAGAACACAGTATGATAACAGAAAGACAGTTTGGTTTCAGAAAAGGAAAATCATGTGTTACTAATCTGTTGAGCTACTATGACAGGGTAACAAACACAACACAGGAAAGGGAAGGATGGGTGGACAGTATCTATTTAGATTTCAAGAAAGCTTTTGACACAGTACCACACCAAAGACTTTTATGGAAACTGTACCATCAAGGAGGAATTCGAGGCAAACTTTTTTGTTGGATGCAAGACTTTCTCATAAAAAGAGAAATGAGAACAGTACTTACAGGAAACTACTCATCATGGAAAGAAGTGACTAGTGGAGTACCACAGGGTTCAGTGCTGGCACCAAACATGTTTTTAGTGTATATAAATTATATAAACAGTAACACTGGAAATGAGAGCTATCTGAATATGTTTGCAGATGATGCAAAAATACAAAGGAGAATTACTAACACAGACTCTTGTAAAGAGCTACAAGAAGAATTAAAAAAACTTCATGAATGGAGTAGTACATGGCAAATGGAATTCAATGTGGACAAGTGTCATGTAATCAAGTTTGGTAAAAGTGGAAAAAGACCTGATTGGGATTATAAGTTAGGAAATAAAACCCTATACACATCAGAAAGAGAGAAAGACCTAGGTGTGATTATCAATAACAGACTATCTCCGGCTGACCACATCAGCGAGAAGGTACGGAACATGTATACACTGCTTGCAAATATGAGAATAGCATTCAGATACATAAATGAAGACATGCTAAGAAGGATAATATCATCATTCATTAGACCAACCCTGGAATATGCATCAGTAGTCTGGAGTCCTCATCTCAAAAAGCATATAGACAAGATTAAAAAAGTTCAAAGGGCCGCTACAAGATGGATACCAAGCTTAAGGGACCTAAGCTATGAAGAAAGGCTAAATAAACTGAATCTACCAACACTACAGGAGAGAAGGAAAAGAGGTGACATGATAATGCTATATAAGTGCATATCAGGAAGGGAGAAAATAGACATAAATGATTACTTAACATATGGAGAAGCATCAGCAAGAGGACATTGCAAAAAACTGCATAAGAAGAGAGGTGATAAAGACGTAAGGAAATTTAGTTTCCCAAACAGAGCAATTGATCAATGGAATGCACTACCGAATGAAATAGTGTGTGCCAAAACAATTCACAAATTTAAGGATATGTACGATAAATATGGTTTAAGACACGGGACAGTACGAGCTTGACTCATTCCTGTAGAGATACAAGTAGGTAAGAACAATTAGGTAAGAATACACATGCAGAAGGGTGGGAAGGTAGGGAGGAAGGATTTGGGGACGGTGAAGGGGACGGATGAGATGTGGAAGTGTCTAGTATTGTTCTAGTAGCAGCTTGCACAGTACATTGACTCATATCTCCGACATATACCCTTTAATTCAGCTATATTATGGATGTATTTCCATTAGGATTCCATGATATGCCATCCAATTGGCAATAGTTTTAATGAGCGAATACTTTGGTAAAATATTAAATATCATAACTATGCTAGTTTCAACATTACATGCTGTTCATACTGGTCAATGATTATTCAGGCAACCATCAAACAGTAATTCGTAAGACGTGGGGCCAGTCTTCCTCGGGGATAAAAAACCACTGAGGATGATTAGTGAGCGAAGTTGATGTGAACTACTCTCTCCCCGTGTGTGTGTGTGTGTGTGTGTGTGTGTGTGTGTGTGTGTGTGTGTGTGTGTGTGTGTGTGTGTGTGTGTGTGTGTGTGTGTGTGTGTGTGTGTGTGTGTGTGTGTGTGTGTGTTTTGTTTCTCTTAGGGCGAGTCCACACGTGCTCTCGAACATATATTGGGAACACAGCAGGCAACACGTAAGTGAACGTGTTTGCAGCAGTATTTGGACAGATGTATGCAAACATGTTTCAGTGCAGCATCGAACACTTGCAGGAGTGGCGATGGGATAAGTGTATCCATACCAGGCAGTTGAGACTTCATCATGATGTTACCAACATGATCTGGACGCTGCTCTTCCCAACATGTTTACAGCGTGGTCGTTACTGTATTGCTTACATGTTGCCAACACTTGCTCTAGCACACGTGTAAAGGCGCCCTTACTGTGTGTGTGTGTGTGTGTGTGTGTGTCTCTCTCTCTTTCTCTCTCTGAGTCAGTTGGTTGGGTGGGTGGAGTCGATGAGGTTGAGCTGGTGGGTGTGGTAGTTCGGTGCTTCGCCACGGTGGGTGGACAGTGGCAATGGTGGAGAGGCGAGGGGGGGGGGGGAACAGTTGTTGGGTGTGGTGTGTTAAGTGGTGTTGGGTGGGTTGTAGGGGTAACTGGGTTAGTGAGTGGATGCATTTGGTGGGCAGGGCGGGTAGGTGGCTGGATATGTGGGTGGTCGGGGAGGGGTCGGTAAGTTAGGTTTGGATAAGATGAGTTTGATGGATAAGTCGGGTTCAAATGGGTGAATGGGGTGGTGGAGTAAATGGGGTTGGGTAAGATGGGTGGATGGGCAGGTGAGTCGGTGGGATGAATGGGTGGACGGGATGGGCGGGTGGGTCAGTGGGATGAATGGGTGGACAGGATGGATGGATGGGCAGGGTGAGGTGGGTGGGGAGTGTACAGGGAGGGGTGGGAGGGTTGTGTGGATGGATGAGATGGATTTCATTGTTGGGTGACCAAAGTGGGTGGAATTCATGAATGGGAAGTGTGGGTGGAATTTGTGAGTGGTGAGGGTGGGTGGTAGGGGGTCGGTGGACAAGATAGGTTGTCGGGATGTGTGGGCAAAGTGAGTCGCCAGGGTGAGTGGGCACCACTTGTCGCCAGGGTGGCTGAGACGATTGCGTGGTCGGGGTGATCTAAGTCGGTAGTTGGGTTGGGTGGCTGAATGGGTTCAGGGTGAAGTGAATGAGTAAATGAGTTCAGCGGCATTGTTGGGTGAACTTTGTGTGTGGCATTCGTGGGTTAGCAGGGTGGATAGCAGGGATCGATGGGCTGGGTGGGTGGCAGGGGTGAGGTCGGTGGGTTGTGTTGGATGGGTTGAGTGTGTAGGTGGATAAGTAGGTGAGTGTATATGTGGCTGTCCACATGACAAGGCATGAGAGGGACTTATCTGGCCATATAACTTTTAACTGTTACTTGAATTTTAGTCTATCGCTTAGAACAAGTTGGATAACTATTTGGAAACCAGACTCTATACATTAAGGTCATTGTATTGAAATCTGCTAAAACTTCGATATAATCACTTCTCATGGAACTGAAGATGGATCTATGCACTTAATAATACACCTAATTGTTAGACTAACCCAATCAAATCAACCTAATAGTAGGCTAAATGAAAGCAACATTAGATGCGGCAAGACGTGAGAGTGAACGAAGCTTCATATCTCCGATCCATCTGCCTAACTAATCAATGTTTTGGTGGGGGTAAAGAGGGGGAGTTGGGGGGGTGGGTAGACGTGTGCGATTAACCTAACCTCTAGTGGCAGATTACCCTGTATCACGAATTTCTGTCCGGAGGTGTACGTATTGGAAATCACTCAGGATTGTTAGATATTTATTAATATGGAACAAAATAACATGTAGTACAAGAATATATTGGTTTTCACACAAAAATATAGACAAAATAAGCATTGTTCCATTGAGTATAGCAAAATCGCCCAAATCAGTCACATATGATTCGCTAGGACTGTTGTTTCAACATACATTTCATTTTCTCTACTTACACAATACTTTTCCACTAACATTACTCCAGTTTCCACTTTACAGAACTGTTATCAGATTTTTACAGGCCTTACAATTATATTTAGCGTAATATTAGAACATATTTACATAGTAAGCAAACTCGCTATGACTGTTGTTTCAACCTACACTCTATTTTTCAACTAATATAATACTTTTCCACTAACATTACACCCGTTTCCACTTTATATAATTGTTATCACATATTTACAGGCTTACTATTATATTGAGCGTCATATTATTACATATGTACAATGAAAGACAAAACTATCTTCCTAGTTCCGTCCAAAGACAATTTACACCTAGTGAAATACAATGAAAACCCAATCTCTACTACTGAGTGTTGCAAATTGCTCGATTTTTCCACTATATGTTCGTCAAACTTTGGGAAGATAGTTCTGATTGTGAGTGATCTCGCAATGGCGTTGTTTCAACTTACACTCTATTTTTCAACTAACATTACACCCGTTCCCACTTTATATAATTGTCATCACATATTTTTAGTGTTAGGCTGGATGTATTAAGACCGACTTCTCGTTCTAAAGACACCAGCGACAGAGCGGGGGTCCTCTTTCTAGACCGGAAATAGAACACTTACAAAGGAACAGGGCATAAAAACTCGGTAAGACACCTTAAAAATATATATTGCCTTTGTCCAACTTCCTTACAATATACATACAATGGTACACTGAATGTGGATGGGGTATAGTGACAGGTTAGTTAATATTGGTACAATATATCACATGGGCACTGTGCTTACACCTGAATTACATTACAAGAGAATATCACATAGATAGGGTGACACTGTTCATACACTCAGTCTCTTTGGATTCTGCGTGGTATAATGGTTTCTTTGCCACACACTAGTATATTACTCTGGTTCTAGGGCGTTTAGATATTAACGCAGCACTCTGGATAAACTGGGGTATAGACAATTTATGAGTTGTATTACTGTCTCATTGTTTGTATACCACATACAGTCACTTTCACTATTAAGTCTCTAGCACGACACTGGGGTCTTGAGGTGTCGTCACTGGGCTGATGAGGTCTGGGCTTATCTGAGGTGGTGCCCGGGGGTTGGAGGGAGCCCTGCTGGGGAGCCCTCCTGCAGAAGGCACTGGACAGAATGCTCTTGGGGGTGTCATGGCCTGGGCGCGTTTCTGTTCTGGGGTGCAGGGAGGCTCTTTCCTGCTCGGGCCTCGACCTGGTGAGAGGCCCTCGGGATTGGGTCCAAACAGTGTCAGGAGTCAGGCCTGCTGCTTCTTGCTCCTGGCTGGGGGCTGACAGTGGGTGGGGCCAGAGCGGTCCCGCACTGGGGACCAGGGGCTAGCCCTGGGAGGCCTGGGACTGCAGTCGCCTCTAGGTTGGGGAACCGTCAGGGGTTGGCTGCGGCACCTCGCCCGCGGGGCGTCCGTCAGGACCTCGCATCGTCCAGGGACAGGCTAGAGGGCGTGAACCCTGCCTTCAGTGACAGGACCTCACCACCACTCCTGGAACGGCAGCACCTCTGGGGAACCACACCTGGAGGGAGAGACAGAAGGGTGTCCCACACAGCTGCAGGGTGCAGAGTGGGCTACACAAGGGACCTTCTCCTCTGAGAGAACCCTCGAGACCGTGGATGAAGGGCGTACAATAGCCGTTCCTTCCCCGACACGTACAATGGCTGTCGTTGCGGTTCCAAAGCCCCTTGGGATTGCAGAAGAAGGACGTGCAGTGGCCGTTCCTTCCCTGGTACGTACAGTGGCCGTCACTGAGGAGCTGCTCCCGAAGGAGGAAGAGGCAGATGAGGGACATACAGTGCCCGTTCCCTCCCCGGTGCATACAGTGGCTGTCGCCGCGGGTCTGCCTGCCCAACGGGAAGTGGCTGAGGGACGTTCAGTGGCCGTTCCCTCCCCGGTACTTACAGTGGCCGTTACTGTGGTGCTACTCCCATAGGAGGAGGAGGAGGAGGAGGTGGATGAGGGACATACAGTGGCCGTTCTCTCCCCGACGCATACAGTGGCCGTTGTGGTGGTTCCACTCCTCCTGCCTTTGTCTGTCGGTGTGTGGACAGTGGCCGTCACACCGAGGCAGGCTCCAGATGTGGCTGCGGCAGAAGGACATACAGTGGCTGTTCCTTCCGTGACACATACAGTAGCTGTCATTGCGGGGCTGCAGGGGGAAGCAGCTGAGGGACGTACAGTGACCATTCCCTCCCCGGTACGTACAGTGGCCATTACTGCAGTGCTGCCTGGGACTGCATCTGGAGCAGTCCCACCCCGATCCTGACGAGGGCTGGTCCAGCCAAGAAGTAGTCTCACATCCTTGTGCCGTCGTAGTTGGGCTGGTTTAGGGGAAGAGGGACACAAGGTCGGGGCACACCTGAGCCCGTCTCGCGCTGAGCTGGCGTCGCACTCACCTGGCCCACTGTGGTGTCCTCCTGGGATGGGGGTGGGGCTGTGGCTCCATAGTGGGGTCGGGAGTCTGGCAGTGGGAGCATGCATTTCACCACCGTCTGCATTGAAAAAGTCATGGCCCCAGGGCTGGAGGTGGTATGTGCTTGTGGAGGTCTGGTGTGTAGGTGTGAGGTGTTGGAGGAGGGTGGTCCAGTGCTGAGTGATGTGGTTGGGTTCTTGATGCTGGTTGAATGTAACGTGGCGTGTGGAAGTGTGTGGAGTGTGGCAGAAGCTGCAGAGGAGTTGACGTATTCCTCATACTCTCTGTTCAGGCTCATGTAGAGGATGCCAGATGATGCGTTGGAGTCTGACTTCTGATGGTGGTGAATTATTGGGGGTGTGGGTTGGTGGTGGAGAGTTGTTGGGTGCAGGAGGGGTTAAAGGTAAAGGGGCAGTGTGGGGTGTGTCGGGCGGAGAAGTTGGTGATGTACCTGAATCGATGGAGGCTGGCAGGGGGTTTGGTGAGGGTGAAGTGGGAGAGGGGGGTCTGTGGGGATGGTGTGGTTGAGAATGGTGTGGAGTGTGGGTTGGAGGCAGTAAACAGGAGGAGATGGTTTGGGGGAGTACGTTAGGGGAGGATGGGGTATGGATTCTGGGAGGCCTGTTAATGGGGAGGCAGGCTTTGTGTTGAGGGAGGACAGGAAGGGGGGAGACGATAGTAGTAGAGAAAGTGGTGTGTGAGATGGGAAGGTTAGGAACAGGGGTAGGAATAGGGGAAGGTAAAACAGAAGAGATAGTGAGAGGAGAGGAAAAGGAAACACGATGTTTCCCCCTGTCAGACTGGGGGGGATGTGAGGTGGCCCCCGTCATTATGGTGGGGTGCGGCGGCAGTGGGGGGGGGCCTTCTGTGTTTTCTCCATAGTATTTTCTTTCCCTGAGGCTCTGGGCAATCAGTGTATGGTGGGGAGGCTTGTAGGCGCCGTTGTGTCGTTTTGCTGCGCTGGGCAGCTTTTAGCTGCTCACGGATGTCGTGGATTGGGCATTCGTGGCAGCACGAAGAAAATTCCCATGGGTTAATAGTGATGATATTCGTAGGGAATTGATTGATTTCACTGATTTGTTGAGGGGTAGAGTGGAGGGCTAGAAGGCACCTCATTAAATGGATATCTTCATCCAGATCTCCCGTCGGGTCATGTATTATAAAATGTTCTTTAATGAAACTGAGGAATATCCTGAGGAGTGTGTTAAATATCAGCTGTTCCCGGGTTTTTTCATGTTTTTCCGGGTACGTAGCGATGACGAGCTGCCTAGCCTGGATGAATGTGTAATCGAGGCTTCTGTCGTATGTGAGGGTGTCGAGTTGTGATAAGGCTACAACTGTGCCCAGGGATGGCGTAAGTGCCTGTTTCACAATTTGTGTGAATTAGTCCCATTTTAGTCCTGGGATGATTTTCGGAGCAATGCTTACCTCTACTTTGCCCAGGTGTGGCAGTGTGATGACAATTTTCTCCCTGATGTTTTCAAACCCTTTGTCCAGTATGGGCTTTACCATATCCAAGTACATATCGATGTCGTATTGTTCGGGGTTGAACTTTGCCAATTGGATATGTGGTTTGGCCGCCATTGTGCTAGATTTCCCTATTTGTTCCTCTGTGTTATAAACGGATCCAGAACCACTGCTTCCCACGAGTGTTATGATGGATGTTTTTAGACCAACTTCTCTTTCTAAAGACACCAGCAACTGAGCGGGAGTCCTCTTTCTAGACCGGAAATAGAACACTTACAAAGGAACAGGGCATAAAAACTCGGCAAGACACTTTAACACATATATTGTCTTAGTCCAACTTCCTTACAATATACATACAATGGTACACTGAATGTGGATGGGGTATAGTGACAGGTTAATTAATATTGGTACAATATATCACATGGGCACTGTGCTTACACCTGAGTTACTACACAAGAGAATATCACATAGATAGGGTGACACTGTTCATACACTCGGTCTCTTTGGACTCTGCTTGGTATATTGGTCTCTTTGCCACACACTAGTGTATTACTCTGGTTCTAGGGCATTTAGGTATTAACACAGCACTTTGGATAAACTGGGGTAGAGACATGCATGGTGTTTCTGTCTCTCTCTTTCCATATCACATACAGTCACTGTCACTGTTAAGTCTCTAGCATGACACTGGGGTCTTGAGGTGTCATCACTGGGCTGCTGAGGTCTGGGCTTATGAAGTATATGAGGTGGTGCCCGGGGGTTGGAGGAAGCCCTACTGGGTAGCCCTCCTGCAGAAGGCATGGGACAGCTCTCGGGGGCATTGTGGCCCGGGCGCATTTCTGTTCTGGGGTGCAGGGAGGCTCTTTCCTGCTCAGGCCTTGACCTGGTGAGGGGCCCTCGGGACTGGGGCCAAACAGTGTCAGGAGTCGGGCCTGCCACTTCTTGCTCCTGGCGGGAGGCTGATGGTGAGTGGGGTCAGAGCGGTCCCGTCTTGGGGTCCAGGGGCTGGCCCTGGGAGGCCTGGGACTGCGGTCACCTCTAGGTTGGGGTGCCATCAGGGGTTGGCTGCGGTACCTCACCCGCGGGGCGTCCGTCAGGACCTGGCGTTGTCCAAGGGCAGGCCGGAGGGTGTGAACCCCACCTTCAGCAACAGGACCTCGCCACCACTCCTAGAACGGCAGCATTTACAGGGAGCCACACCTGGAGGGAGAGACAGAAGGGTGTCCCACACAGTCGCAGGGTGGAGAGTGGGCCAAGCAAGGGACTTTTTCCTCAGGGAGAACCCTCGGGACTGTGGAGGAAGGGTGTACATTGGCCGTCCCTTCCCTGACACGTACAGTGGCCGTCGTTCCGATTCCACAGCCCCTTGGGATAGCAGCAGAAGGATATACAGTGGCCATTCCTTCCCCAGCGCATACAGTGGCCGTCACCGCAGGGCTGCTCCCGAAGGAGGAAGAGGCAGATAAGGGATGTACAGTGGCCGTTCCCTCCCCAGCGCTTACAGTGGCCATCGCCGCGGGTCTGCCTGCCCAATGAGAAGTAGCTGAGGGACGTACAGTGGCCGTTCCCTCCCTGGTACGTACAGTGGCCATTACCACGGTGCTACTCCCATAGAAGGAGGAGGTGGATGAGGGACATACAGTGGCTGTTCCCTTCCCGATGTGTACAGTGGCTGTCGTTGCGGTTTCACTTCTCCTGCCTTTGCCTATCGGTGTGCGTACAGTGGCTGTCACACCAAGGCAGGCTTCAGATGTGCTTGAGCAGAAGGACGTACAGTGGCCATTCCTTCCCCGACACGTACAGTGGCCGTTATCACGGGGCTGCAGGGGGAAGCAGCTGAGGGATGTACAGTGGCCGTTCCCTCCCTGGTACATACAGTGGCTGTTACCGCGGTGCTACCTGGGACTGTATCTGAAGCAGTCTCACCCCGATCCTGACAAGGGCTGGTCTGGCCGAGAAATAGTTTTGCATCCCTGTGACAACGTGGTTGGGCAAGTTGAGAGGAAGAGGGACACAATATCGGGGTGCACCTGAGCCCGTCTTGCGCTGAGCTGGCATTGCACTCGCCTGGCCCACTGTGGTGTCCTCCTGGGGTGGGGGTGGGGCTGCTGCTCCGTAGTGGGGTGAGAGGTCTGGGAACGGCAGCAAGCATTTCATATAGGCCTTACTATTGTAATGTTATGAAGGGGGATTTGCCAGTTAGGTAGTCTCGTACCATTTTGAGAAGTTTCTTCTTACTGTAAGTTCCTGTACGAGTCAGCAGAGTTGCCAGTTTGCCTGCTGTTTGTAAGCATAGTCATTTCATAAGTTATGCATTAATTTCTGTGCTCTTTATCTCTATAATTTTTTATTTAGGTGAGTGCTTGTAAATTATGTAATTTAAGTTCGTATGGTAAATTATTTAGGGTGTTATATAATGTAGGAAAACTCTAGCATATTTTTATATCTCCTGGTTGGTAACTGTTGTTACTAGGGGCTGAGGCAAGACCAGTGCTTACCAGAACTGTGGAGAAGAAGAAGTTTCTAGTACAATGCAAATTTATATAAGATGGGGTAGAGATTATTACAAGTTTAGTCGGGTTTCAGGTCAGTTTGAGTGAAGTGTAGTCGGTTCTGATTCAGTTTGAGTGTAGTGCAGTGTCAGTGAGAATTGTATATTTCTGGTACTTGTGAAAACAGTGGCAGTGACGAGTTATTGAAGTTTGCATATCATTGGAACTTGAGAAAACAGTGAAGTATTGGCAAGCATTAAGTGTACTATCAGTGAAGTGTTGTTAAACATTAAGTGTAATAGCATTTAGTAAAGTGTGTATAGCTCCAGTGCTTGTGAGAACAGTGAGGTTGGAAAGAATTAAGTGGAATTATTTGAAAAATAAAGACAGTGAACTTTAAGGAGCCAGTGTTTATTTTTGCCTCAGCTGATCTTGTGTACTGCACACCTGAAGGCTGAGCATAGGAAGAACAACTCACTGGGCAACTTCCTTCCTGTACTGTACTACTGCTGTTGGAGCCTGTGGCAGTGTGGGGACTGGGACGTAACAATATTGAGAGACATATTACGGCATATGTAGTCTCCAGCAAAAATAGTGAAACCGGTTCAATGAGCAGGTTGGTGTATGTGGCACCACTCCACCCCCAGTATCAACCCCTCCCTACTCTCCCTCATTCTCATTCATTCGTCTACCCTCCACCCTCCCCACATCCAAGGGCACGAGAGTAAAATAAGGCCTACTCGCATTGTCTCAACCACTCTTCCGTCATCCTGTTGTCCTGGGAGATAGTGGTTTTGTTATGACAACGAAGAAAAGAAACATGTTAGAGGAGGGCAGTGATGATTCGGACAGTGGAATGGTTCGGACAGCGCATTCCCTGAGAAACGTATGGACCTGTGCCGTGTGATCTTTTGTGAAAGTGGGAGAGTTTGTTTACTTCGACCACACGGGACCTCCGAGCTAGAAACCCCTCACTTTCTGATGCAGGTCAGATTTTATGTGTTTTTGCATCCCCTGTGTAATAATTTGAGTGTATATCGTAAACTCTACCTTTATGAATATGCCAAACATTGAACTGTGCATTATCAGAATGAATCTGTGTTGCATGTAGAACATATTGCTATGAAAAACGAATGTTAATCTCTCTCGGGTGAAACTTGAGAGTACCCGTCAATTAATTACATAGGTTCCGGATGATTCGGACAGTTGACGAGGGTTATGGTTCGGATAGTCCTAACTGTCCCTCCACTACTGCCAAGCCATGACCTTATCAAATGATAACGCTACTTTTGATCATTTATATTTGAACACATAGTGAAACACCATTCTTAATAGTTATCAGGGAATATATAATAATAGTTTTGTTTAGTTAACCTAATCCTCAAAGTGTTAAAAGAAGGAAGGGGTAATACAACTTCCGTTTCAGTTTTGCAGGCTACAATATGCATTAAAAGTCTTAAGTTAGTCCGTCTGAAATAAGACCTAGAAAGTGAAAAGTGAAGTCAATATTCCAGAGAGTGAGAGAGAGAGAGTAAGAGAGAGAGAGAGAGAGAGAGAGAGAGAGAAGGCTAATTATGCATAAGTTTGTAGCAGAAAGTAAGAGGTTAAGTCATTTATTATTAAATCTGGTAAAGATTATCTCAGTTATATATAAATATATTTTTAAATAGATATCAAGTAGTTCATCTGGATTCTGAAGTTTAATATTGTACTTTAGGAAATGAAATATCTTTGAATTAAGAAACGTTTCTTTTTATCCAATATAACTCACATAATTTTAAGAATATGCTGAGTAATACATATGGCCGAACCATCCCACCCTACTGTCCGAACCATTACCACTGGCAGGAATGGTTCGGATGGTTTAGTCACTTGTGTTTCGTTAACTATAGCTTAAAGCTGAAAAGAGCTAAGAATTTCATATTATCAACCTAAAGAGCCTAATGATGTGGCAACATTTAAACATAAACCAGATTACACTCCTGCTTAAACATGAATTTTTATAAGTTTTTTTTTTTTTTAAATGTCCGACCAATCACTCCCTACATAGTGTTTCGCTCCATAGTATAGTTATTTATACACCACGATCTGAATGCAGGGTGATCTAAAATAGTAATATATTCGTATTATATGGAGGTTTGTAATCATACAAATATCATTTTGACGGTGGTTTCCAGTCAGTGTGTAACATTAAACTGTCGGAAACTATAAGTAGATGTTTGCGCGGTAGGTGGTGTGCTCGCTCCCTTACTCGACGTAATCGCTGTTACTTTACAAACTCTGTTATAGGTCAGTATCATTAGTTACTACTAATACCTCACGTGTGATAATAGCAAAGTGTTGCTGATAAGTAAAAGACATGATCAATAATATGTTGTTTATTGATGTCTTAATACAAGATATCAGATAACACTGGGCAACAGGGATTGGATGACAGCTTGTCTGGTGGTTAAGCCGAGGCTATGACGTGGTTGCTAGCATTACCAAAGGTCACTCAATATTTAGACGCCATTCATTGCTGCCGACAGAATTATAAGTATCAAGGTCAATTTCATAGACAGGATAGCCAACAGTAGAGTGCACCGCGAGGTGTGCTGACCCCGCGCACACCATACAACCAGGGTCAGATTACCAGGTATAGGCAAAATGGGCAACCACCTACCAGGCCACGGCCTGTCACAGGCCATCTAGACTTCCAGGGCGGAATAAATATAAGTTTTTTGCATCCAAATAAGTGTCACCACCCATCAGGCCATAAAAAAAGGCCATTATAGGTCAAGCCAAAATTTCACTGGAAATAACGGAAAAAAGACAGCTATATGTTGCAGGCCAACCGTCTGCCTTGCCTACCAGGCCACAGCAGGGTTAATCCGGTCTTGCATACAACCAACCCCCTCCACCCCTTGCCTCAGCCACTTACCGCCACTCAGTTCATCAAGGGACCCGCCACCACCTGATAACAATATCAGGAATATAACCTTGCCTTACATAGTTATAACTGCAATAGAGTGTAATTTGCGATTCGCACGTTTATAACACGACATATTTCGAAAAAGGTAACCAAAAACTAAATTGGCTAAATGGATGATCTGCATAGTAACCAAACAAACTTGTCTTGATTGCAACTTATGCTAATGAACATTATCGTGCCATACAACAGATAATTCAGTTTATTCGTTTTCAACGAGAAAATTTTCAACAAAGGCTTGACGAGTTACGGCTCACATTGGTCAGTGTTACTTATAGCAATGAAATAGACGTAGCAATCAGGTTAACCTTATAATTATTTGCTCTTCAACTTGTGTTGTACAGTATGTCTGTTACTACTTTCCTCTATCTCTGTATGGCCATGGTTTTTCCCATTAACTATCGTCAACCGAAACGTCAATTGCCTCAGAGAGGGAAGGATATTAAAATGGACAAACGGTTTTGGTTACGCAAATATTTAATAAGGAAGACTGACTACCGGAATATTTAAGAACACATTTTAAAACGATATGAAACAATGGGGTCAGACATTGGATTTATATGATGATGGAATGTTGTGGGTAACTGGGGGAGTGATAAGGTAACCCTGTCAACACCGAGTAAGACCATCCACCACCTTTGGTATCGGTCAGTTCCAGTTGCCCTACAATAACATGTGGTATAGTGATAATATTGAATATTATACTAGAGACCTGGTGTTCTAGCTTGACTTACCCCGTAGAGTTAAAGGCTACGTTCAGACTCTAATGTATTAAACTCTGCACTGGGTACCTGACTGAATAACGTTTAGAAAATAAGGTCTTACTGTGTACCGATCATTAAATGCTTATTTTCCATATCGTTAAACTATAAATATCACTATTATATGGCGCAGTGGACAATATTGTAATGCACACTTCATGGTGATAATAAAGATGTGTTTATGAGCATTGGTGGAAAACACACAAACACACGCACACACACACACACACACACACACACACACACACACACACACACACACACTATCCACCTGGGGCAGAGCCATCGACCCGTGGCAGAGCCGTCGGCCCCTGGCCCATCTCCTTCTCCCCATGCCCCCACACACACCACCGACCGCAACAAACATCTACATATATTTTCCGACTGTTTAATATTACACACTGACTGGATATCATCGTGAAAATGATAAATTGTATGATTATATACCTCCTTATCATACAAATATATTACTATTTTATATCACCCTGCGTTCAGATCGTGGTGTATAAATAACTATACTCTGGAGTAAAACACTGTGTAACTTGTTTTTATTCATTATCATAACAAAACCATTATTTCCCAAGACAGATGGATGATGGACGAGTTATTGAGACAATGCGAGTAGGCCTTACTTTACTCTCTTGCCCTTGGATGTGAGGAGGGTGGAGGGTAGACGAATGAATGGGAACGAGGGAGGGAGGGGTGGGGTGAAACTGGGGGTGCAGCGGTGCCACATATACCAACCTGCTTGTCGAGCCGGTCACAATTTTTGCTGGAGACTGTACATAGTGAGTGAACTCGCTACGACTTGTTTCAACTTACACTCTATTTTTCAACTTATATGATACCGGTACTTTTCCACTAACATTACACCCATTTCCACTGTATGTAATTGTTATCACATACTTTCAGGCCTTACTATTATATTGAGCATCATATTGTCACATATGTACAGGCATTACTTTCACAGTGAGCAACATATTATTGAAAGCACACACAGTATCAGTATTGTAACAAGGGGTGATATTCCTTGTCAGGGTAGGGAGGAGAGGGTGGTGAGGGAGGTTGGGGAGGTGGAGAGCGGCGCCCTTCCCCACTCGCACTCTTCTTCCCTCTCTCTTTTCCTTTCCCCTTTCCCTTCCCTTTCCTTCCTTTCCCCACATAACAGGGGTATGGGGAGGAAGTGCGGTAATATTGTGGGGCAAAAAAAGTGCTAGGGAGCAGCTCCTTCTCACCTGCCTGCTGCCAATGTACACCAAGTGCCCACACTGCCTCCCTCCCCCCACCACTTTCCCTTTCACTGCTAGCTTCAGCCACATCACTTTCCCTTTCACCCCTCACTCTCGTCACACCACTAGGGCCTTCCCCAGACAACACAGAAGGACCTTACTTTATTTTCCTTCTCACCGCACCTTGTCTGCATATACGTACCAAAAATCACGTGCAAAATTTGAAAAATGTGCAAATGACGGACTTTGCAATTGCAAAATGTATGGATACGTCATTGGGTGTCACTGTGATAAAACATGGGAACATATCCATACGTTGTTGGGATGCCATGGGCTAATGACGCCACTTTTTTGTAAAGTGGCCTTTTTAAAGAAGACGGCCATCAGGCAGTATGCCATAAAGCTGCTGACCAGCCACTGGCTCAGCACGTCGAACTACCGAGCTTCGTGGCAATTCTAATTTTGCAATTTTTTTTTCATTTTATCACAACTTACTTATTGCATCGACTAAAGGTTCAAACGATGGAAGTCTGCCTTTGCAGTATAAAGTAAACGCAATTTCAATGTTAAATGTGAGTGTGATGGAGTGTATGAAGAATCAGTGGCGAGCACAATGAACGAAATTCTAGGAAAACGCATAGAGAAAATACAATAGGTGTTTCGAGAATTGTGATATCTAAGCTGCACGTGCGTGCAAGAGAGAGAGAGAGAGAGAGAGAGGCCTGCTGCCACATAAGCTATCATTCGTAACTGAGCCAATAAACCTGTGTGTGATGTGTTTAGAGTACCAAATCAATGCATGCAATCAACTCATAACTTCATGATGCATTACAAATAATCAGAACAGCTTGCTATGACATGCATGTGTTTTGAGCACCAAAGTGTTCCAAAAGTGCACAAAACAACAGCTTGCTATCACACAGTTCTCGGATTGGCAGACAAGGGAATTTCCTTAACCTGCGCTGTCCCGGCGACGTGAATTAACGCGGCAACATTGCAAGGTCCCTAATTTGCACAATTTTCAATTTTCGCGAGTGATTTCGCGAGTGATTTTTGGCACGTATACACGGGACACCTTCCTCTATTCCTCTACAAGATGCCAAGCAGGAACAATTCCTTACACCGCATAACCTCTCCCCACTCCCTCGCATGCCATTGTCTGGGCAATTCACCTGTTACCAGTGACCTGGCCAAGAAAGACATTCAGGGCCAGAGTGATTCCCCAATCGATGACAATGTGGAGGACAATGTTTACATAGCATTAGAGGAAGAAACGGTCAGAAATGATTATCAGGCAATGTGGAAAAAAAAGGTCATGAATGGTGATGAGTTAGTGAGTGAAACAATGCTTATAATGCCTATATTACTGTTTGAAAACCAGTATACTCTTGTACTACATATAAATTCGTACCAAGTAAATAAATGAATACTGTTTAAGAGTGGATATAATAGTTGCCCTCCCATAGAACTCGTTTTCTTTGGTGCCAGCCTGTTAGAAAACCCAGTCAGGTAAGGAAGTACTCGCACCTAAATCCGGTATTTTAAACCTCAGGTGAGCGATTCCTCTATGAATTTTCCATGTTTCTCACTAAAAACGGATGTTTGAGCCAAAAAAAAAAAAAAAGGTCCAAAAACGTCAGGATGGGGCGGGTTAAAAACGATCTCTGGAACAGGGTGGGTATGGAAGCCTTCCTGACTGTCATTGTACAACTTTATCATGTGTTGTGTGTCTGTTTGTCTGTGAAAAATGCATTCTTGAGAATACTGCTAATAAATCAACATGGCTAACTAAGCAGCAGTCAATTTGGGCCGAAGGACTAGCCTGCCTGGAGGGCCTAACCAATTAGGTCCATCAAGCGGGCCTTTTTGGCTAGTATATATATATATATATATATATATATATATATATATATATATATTCATGAGGCGCTGAGTTCATTACCGGGCTAAGTGCCAAATGTGCAAAATGCCAAAAAATGCATTTAAAGGCTGGTGACTTCAAAACTTTGATATCTCTATAATCGCTTGTGTTATTTTGATGTGTGTTTTGTTTTTAAATGTCGCTTATGGTATTTTCTTTATTGCATATAATAACCTCTGTTTTGCTCTATCTGTTATTAATCATGATGATATCGTGTGAAGAAGTACTATTTTGCCCCCCACTGCTGGACCGATCGGCCAAGTAAATATTTTTATCCTGCTAATAACTACAGAAATACATCATAAGATGTCTATATTATATTAGCATAATGTCCCAGGAATGCCATACTCTGGAATAAAATCAAAGTTCTATGACATAAGTATTATTATTTTCACAATAATAGCAGTTGAAAGGTCGTAAACTTTGTGCGTGTTTTTCTCGGAGTTTTAACCACCAATAAACATGAACATCACAAGCATCAAGAAAAACATAATAAATTATTATATTGCTGATAATAATGTAAACATAAGATAGTATTCAATGTGCGAGGGCATTATTAGAAAACCCCTGTACCCTGAATGATAAAAAAATGAACCAGTAACCTGAATAAAAAAATTTAAAAAAACCTGCCACGAGTACCAGTAACTTCACAAACACAATGGCAATAATAATAATAGTAATAATGGTTAAAAAATAATATAATAATTATATGAGAAAGCAGCAAGTTACTATGCACTACAGCTGCTCGTGGGAGTAGAGTCAGGTGTCAGCTTATTGGCTAGCTGCAATGCAACCCGACTATCTGATTGGTCAGCTTCAAGGGGGGTAAGAAATGGGTGGGATATAGCCTGGTAATGCTCTCACATTCGCTTCAACACCACGGGAAGTCGACATAAGGAACATAAGAAAGACTGAACTCATAGGAAAAGCGACCATCCAGCTGGCAGAATTCAGGACCCAGTTGCCCACCTTGAACACTAGTGCAGAACCAGACTGTTTTCTTTGCTGCATGGCGCGACGGCGCAACACACGTCTACTTAACCAGGATTTTGACCCCTTTGTAGGTTGTTTTCTTAGCACTTTTTTACTTCCAACTTATAGTGGGAAGGTTTAGCTACTTGTTGGTGCGTGTAGGTGCTTGGCGGCCATTTTCTCGCTTATCCCGGTAATGAACTCAGCCTCATACACACACACACACACTATATATATATATATATATATATATATATATATTTTACCCTCTTCACCGGGAATCGAACCCCAGACCTCTAGACAGAAGTCAGGCACTGATGCCACTACAACATGATAAAAGTTATGACACCTGATTTTTTTGACGAACCAGGTAAATCCGTTATGAGAGGATATATTTCAGTCACAACACATTAGGATTATTTCACAGCCCCGCACAACTAGGCAAGTGACAGAGCAGTTTGAATCTATCCCAGACACAACACGAGTGACTTTATATGTTGGAGAAGCATTACACGCGTGTGTACAAATGGTTTTGAAGAACCAGGTCTGGATTTATCTGGTTCAAAAAATTTATGTGTCACAACTTTTATCAAGTCGTGGCATAGTGGCATCAGTGCTTGATTTCTATCTAAAGGCCTGGGGCTCGATTCCCGGTAAAGAGTGTAAAAAAAATTTTTTACACACATGTGCAATGCATATCTCCCCAACAGCATATATATATATAGTAGCCTATGCACTGTATATACACTGTATATGGCTAGTGAGGGAGTGATCGCCCTCTACCTACACAGATCAAAAGCCCTCGGGAGCAGGGGGGTGGTTGCTTTCTCAGGCAAAGGAACTCCTTGAGAGTGAAATGGCTGGGAAGCATGCCGGCACGTGACTGGCTACAGCATAGCTGGGTCTTTCGGGTGTGGGCAATCAGGCAAGTTAGCTGCCTACTGCGACTGCAACACAATGGCGAGGTGTTCAGGAAGTTAGCCAAAGAAACCTTGATGGACTCTGAAAGAACAATAATGGCCCCCAGTCCCGTGCAGCCCTTAAATGGGCAGGGGGTGCTAAGAATCTCACGGTTGCCTCAATTACAATCTAATTCCTTTGTCAATGCAAAAAATACAATTAAATTTGGTAACTGGAATGTGAAAACGCTAAATCATGACGGTAAAATCGATGAGTTAGTGAAGGTTTTTCAAACTTACTGACTTGATATTTGTGCTCTGACAGAAACTAGATTAACTGGAGTCGATAAGTTGGATTTGGAGGATGGTATACATTTATTGATATCTGGCCGACAGGACGGAATGCATTATCAGGGAGTAGGATTGTTGCTGGGTTGTAAGGCAAATAAGGCTTTATGTGAGTGGGATCCTATAGATGAGAGATTGTTATACGCACGGTTTAAATCAAATCATGGCAACATCAGTCTGTTTGTGTGTTATGCACCTACTAATGATGCACTCGATGAAAGGAAAGACACATTTTATGAAAAGTTGCAAGAAGGAGTAGGAAGGGTACCTAGACATGATGTTTTGATCTGCGTTGAAGACTTTAATGCAGTAATGGGCTGTTCAAATGAGGGATTTGAGGCATGTATGGGTAAGATGGGAGTTGGTAGTAGGATGAGTGAAAACAGAGTGAGGTTTGGAAGCTTCTGTCTAGCAAATGACTTAGTCATCGGGGGCACACTCTTTCAGCATTGCAATATACACAAGACAACTTGGGTGTCGCCGTGTGGAAAGTATAAAAATCAGATTGATCACATCGCTCTCAGTAGGAGGCATAGAAGTTCTCTGCTAGATGTTCATGTTAAACGGGGAGCGGATATTGGTAGTGACCATCAACTCAGCATTGCAAAAATAAGGTTTAAACTTAAAAATCAGAAGAAGGAAAAATCTGGTGTTGGTAGATACGATATTGTTAAGCTTAGAAGGGAAGGAAAAGAAAAGGAGGAATTCAGATTAGAATGCAGAAATAGGTTTTTGGTGTTGGAAACTTTGGAAGAGGGGGAGAGAAGTGTAGATGAGATGTGGGAGGATGTGAACAAAGTTTTGCATGAGACTGCTGAATGTACGATTGGAAGGAGACATAGCTTCAGGAGAAAGAAATGGATATCAGAGGAAACGTGGGATATGATAAAAAAGAGAGGTGAGGCTAAATTGAGGAGTGAGATGCAATGCGTTGATGAACAAGAGATTGAATTAGCAAGAGCTGCGTACTGGAGTTTGAATTCAGAAGTATGAAGGTTAGCTAGGAGAGATAAAAGAAGATGTGTGGATGAAAAGGTTGCAGAGACTGAAATCTTAATAAACAAAAATGATGGACAGAGTCAAAGAATAGCATATGAATCGATTAGAGAACTGAGTGGTAATGCAGGTAAACGCAAGGAAATACCAGTTAGAGACAGGGAAGGATATTTATTGACCAAAGATGGAGATATTAAAAATAGATGGAAAGAGCATTTTGAGACAGTTCTTAATAGACCAATACCACCAGAAGAGGATATACTGTCTGCTCAGGAAGATTTAAATATAGAAACAGGAGAGTTGAGGCTTGCAGAAGTGGAGAAAGCAGTAAAACAGTTAAAGAATAATAAGGCACCAGGGGAGGATGGTTTATTTCCGGAAATGATTAAAGTGGAGGGGGATAGATTAATAATGATCTTGACCAAGATATTCAATAAGATATGGGTGACGGGGTTACTACCATCAGTTTGGAAGAATGGTGTAATTGTTAAAGTTCCGAAGAAGGGAGACCTGAGTGAATGTGGTAATTGGAGGGGAATCTCTTTGTCACCGATAGCTTTGAAAGTTTTCAGTAGAGTGTTGTTAAATAGGTTGGAGCCAGTGGTTGAGGGTATTCTGAGGGATGAACAGGCTGGTTTTAGAAAGGGACGTGGTTGCAATGATCAGATCTTTTATAGTTAGGCATTTGATGCAGCAAGTTAATGAAATGAGAGTACCGTTAAGTCTTTGTTTTGTTGATTTTGAAAAGGCTTTTGATAGTGTTTCGAGAGAGACTATGGGGAAGATCATGAGACATTATGGAATACCAGAGGAGTTTGTGAGGGTCATTATGAACATGCATGAGGACACATTTTGTAAAGTGATGGTTGATGGTTGTCTGAGTGATTCGTTTGAAGTCAAGTCCGGAGTAATTCAAGGTGGTGTTCTATCGCCTTTACTATTTATATTGGTCATTGATTACATTATGAAACGCGTTGGAACAGAAACCGGTGCAGGTATACTTTGGGGAGAGAACAGGAAACTTTTGGATTTAGATTATGCAGATGATATAGTTTTGATTTGTGATGGGCCAGAAGAGATGCAGAGAGTGTTGGACTGTTTGGTGAGTGAAGGTCGCAAGGTGGGTTTGGTTATTAATTGTCGAAAAACTGAAATAATCAATATGAATATAGAAAATGAGCAGGAATGTGTAATTGGAGGTATGGTTGTAAAGCAAGTTGATAGGTTTAAATATTTAGGTACTTATTTAGCCAAGGATGGTTCTTTGAACTTTGAATTCGAGGAAAGGTTAAAGAAGGCTAATCAGGCAATGGGAATGCTTAAAAATATTTGGAATAATAACAATTTCTCTGTGCATACAAAAATCAAACTTTATAAGGTAATGGTTAGGAGTATCTTAATTTATGGACACGAGTCTTGGTACAGCACAGTGACTATGGAAAATAAATTCTTGGTGTTTGAAAATAAAGCACTTAGAAGAATATTAGGAGTTAAGTGGTGGGAAAGGATACCAAATAGTAGAATTAGAGAAATAACGGGAGTGCAGCCGATCGATGAATATGTTAGATTCTCACGATGGAAGTGGCTAGGACATGTGTATAGGAGACAGGGAATAGTACGAGGTACACCAGGGTGGGTGGCACTTGGTAGGAGAGGTAGAGGAAGGCCAAAAGAGACGTGGGTGAGGACAATGAGACGGGAAGCTGGAGATGAGTGTTGGGGAGATCTTGAGGAGTTAGCACAAGATAGGATGTGGTGGTGTGAGTTCATCGAGGCCCTATGCATCCCCGAGGGTGCCACAGGAAATGATTGATTGATTGATTGATATATACACACACACACACGAGGTGCTACCCAAAAGTTCCAGTAATTTAAATATACATACCGGTGTGTGTATATATAAATATATATATATATATAAATATATATATATATATATATATATATATATATATATATATATATATTGTTACATAGCCTATGATTTCATCATCCTTTGTGTAATTTTAACGCACAGTTGCTGCATGTTTGATCACGAGCGTGTTCTGCCTCAGTCCCCCCCTTCTACCGTTATAGTAGAGTAAGTCGTTCTCTCTGTTATACTTTGCGGGATTTTCAGCTCTCTGTCCCCATGGCTTCATTTGCGCGTCCTTCTTACAAGTTGTATCAGGCTCTGCCAGCCCCTATATAATGAGCTCAGTCTCTGCATCTTTGCCACTTAGATCTGCTCCTCATTTTGTTCACATCTCTGTCCTCCCCTGTACAGATATTATTATTGTGAGTGCTCAAGAAATCTCCAAACATCTAGCAGCTGTGTGTAATTTGAGTATAACTGTTGTTGCATTTTTTCTTGTACTGTATAGCATAAGTTTAATTTGTAGGCCTAGTGAAGTTTTTGTAATTCGTGTGGGGTTCTTTATGTCAGTCATTTTTGATAATAGTTTGTATCTGTAATTATTTATCTGGCATTCACTGAGTATTATCTGGTATCTCATTTTATCAGGGCTGACTTAGATAAATTTACTCTTGCTAATTTCGTGTTAATAGAGGCTATTGCAGTTACCCATATATTTAACCTGTTTTTGCCATTACATTATCCTTATGAGTCCTGAATGTTTTGTTGTTAATTTAAGCATTAAACTTTAACTTGTAATTTTACCTAACTCTTTTGTTTTGAACCTGGAACTTTACGGGACAGTAGTGACTCTTTAGCATTCTCACTTAAAGTGTACGTTATCTTTCTCTGTTCCGTAACAATATATATATATATATATATATATATATATATATATATATATATGCAAATACAGGACAAGAACTTGGTAGGCTAGTGCAGAGTTTTGCTGATGTCTGTGAGTGTCGTGCCTTGATAGCGAAAGTAGAAAATAGTAAAGAGATGGTTACTGAGAGAGGTGACTCCCAGTGCGATCTTACGATGAACGGAGAGAGACTTGAGTTGCTGAGAGAATTCAAACCTGGGTAGAGTGATAAAAAAGAGAGGAAAATGCACAAAAAAAGTGGAAAGTAGAGTGACACAAGGAAGAAGAGTAGCTGGTGCAATGAAAGCCTTGATAAGAAACAGAGGCCTGAGTGTTGCAGCTGCATGAGGTTTACAAGGAGTGTTAGTGCCAACTTTAACATATAGAGATGAAACTATGATGTGACATGTAAATTCAAAGTCAAGAGTAAGAGCAGTGGAGATGGGACTGCTGAGGAATGTATGTTGAGTACAGAGGGTGGTTAGGATACGAAATAATGTGATTCGTTAAGGACGTGGAGTGAGGAAGTTGGTGGACACCAGAATCAAAGAAAGTGTACAGAGATGGCATTGTCATGTGGAGAGACTGGGTGACAGTAGAGTGGTGAAAATGGTATAGCTGAGCGAATTTGATGGAGGGAGGAGGCAAGGTAGGCCAAGGAGAAGGTGGAGAGATATTGTAGATGAGTGTGTGAGGAAGAGAGGTTTGGAAGTCGGTGAGGCTAGGGAACTGACAAGAGATCTAGCTCACTGGACGAATGTTGTGAGAAGTCTTGATCAGGATTCTGGCACCCCTTTTTAACGTGGCAGCGTACGAATAGACTCTATTGGATACGTTTCTGTAAATCTGCAGAACGTGGTGAATGTTTTTGGCATATCCGATAAAGCCAGGATTCCGGGGGCTTGAATAATGAGTGATTAGAAGCATGGCCCATTGGACTGGGCAAAATTTGGGCTGTCTGGACACTGCTACTCCTCACCCTGCCCTAGGGTGGGAAAGTAGGCTTGGACGAGGATATACATACATACATACATATATATATATATATATATATATATATATATATGAATGAATATATATGTATACGAGGTGGTACCCAAAAGTTCCAGTAATTAGAATATTGTAGGAAAATAAGTTACCTTACCTCCTAGTTCTCACTGTCGCCTTTGAAGTAGTCCCCTTGGGCATGTATATGGTGGTCCCAGCGTTTTTTCCACGAGTTCATGCATCCCTGGAAGGCTTCAGGTGTCATGGTCTTGAGCACCTCCTGCGATTCTGTCTGGATCTCCTCAATCGAGTCAAATCGACACCCTTTCAGCCGTAATTTCAGCTTGTTAAACAGGAAAAAGTCACAGGGGGCCACATCAGGCAAATAAGGAGGATGTGGAATGAGTACCGTGTTGGTGGAAGCCAGGAACTGCCAGACAACAATTGATGTGTGGGTGGGGGCGTTGTCGTGATGCAGGACCAAGTCCTTGTTCTTCCACTGTTCTGGACGTTTGCGGCGGATGTTCTCCCTCAGACGCTGCAAAACTTCACAGTACAACTTTCCACTGACACATTGATTGGGTGGGACGAATTCCTTTCGAACAATCCCTTGGATATTGAAGAAAACGATCAACATTAACTTGACATTGCTGTGCCATTGGTTCGCCATTGCAAAACCGTCAAACCACCTACACACCATGTTACAATAGTAAGCGTATCTCAACAACACATCTGCTTACAGACACGGCCGGGGTCACACTGACGCACAAGTGGTGCTGCTGACACTTCCTAGCGGGAAAAGGCAAAACTGCAATTGGTTCACTCCCTCTGTTCAAATTACTGGAACTTTTGAGTAGTACCATATATATATATATATATATATATATATATATATATACATTTACTAAAATGTGTGGCTTGAAAAAAAGTGCCCCCGAAGAATACCATAGTATCCCTGACGACAGGGCAAGTCAAGAACAGTATAGTGTGCCCACAGATATGCCGACACCCCCACACGGACCCCACGGGGTAGCCGCCACCAGCCACCACCACTCCGGGCAACAGCGACACATCTCAGCCCGGGTCGTACGCCCCTGTGACATGCAGCCACCACGACGCCGCCACCGTAGGAGAAGGACACTACCTTCTCGTAGTGGAATTGCTGAGCTGGCTAGGGGTGGAGTTAGAAACTATACTCCAGACGGCACCCCTCTGGTAGAGACGATCTATGGTCGCTCCCAAAGTTGTTCCGGTAGAGACGATCTATGGTCGCTCCCAAGGTGTTCAGGTAGAGACGATCTATGGTCGCTCCCAAGGTGTTCCGGTAGAGACGATCAATGGTCGCTCCCAAGGTGTTCAGGTAGAGATGATCTATGGTCGCTCCCAAGGTGTTCCAGTAGAGACGATCTATGGTCGCTCCCAAGGTGTTCCGGTAGAGACGATCTATGGTCGCTCCCAAGGTGCTCCAGTAGAGATGATCTATGGTCACTCCCAAGGTGTTCTGGTAGAGACAATCTATGGTCGCTCCCAAGGTGCTCTGGTAGAGACGATCTATGGTCGCTCCCAAGGTGTTCCGGTAGAGACGATCTATTGTTGCTCCCGAAGTGTTCCGGTAGAGACGATCTATGGTCGCTCCCAAGGTGCTCCGGTAGAGACGATCTATGGTCGCTCCCAAGGTGTTCCAGTAGAGACAATCTATGGTCGCTCCCAAGGTGTTCCGGTAGAGATGATCTATGGTCGCTCCCATCCTCGTGAGACGATCTATGGTCGCTCCGAGAGTGTCGTGGTAGAGATGACCCATTGTCGTTCCCTCCCTCGTGAGACGATCTACGGTCGCTCCGAAGGCGTGCAGAATAGAGATGTCCCCACAGCAGGAGACTGGAGCCCAGGCTTCCTGTCCCAGAGTGACCCAGACAGGCCTCCCAGCCTCCCCTGGTCTCTGTACCCTATGCCTGGCTCTAGAGCAGACGCACCTGATGGACCCCAGTGGAAGTTGCTGCCGCAGCTCTCCTCTGTCGGCGCCCCTAGATGCTGGAGACCGCAGTCCACAGTCTCTCTCGGCTCTCCCCAGGACACCCGGGCGTGATCTCTCTACGCCCCCACGACGCCGGGACCTATCACAGAGGTTCCTGGAGCTATTCGGCCCCAGTCCCGAGGGCCACACGCCGGAGCCAAGTCCGGAAGCCACGGGAAGTCCAGGACGCGAGAGGATGCCCTTACGAGCTATCCCGTGCCCTCTCGGCACGCCTTGCATTGATGGTGCCCCTAGCCCAGCATGATCACCGATGACATGTTCCTGCCTATCCCCCTGATGAATATGTGTGATATTGTAGCACGAGTAATTTAGGTTAAGTGTGATTTCCCCTAATGTATGTATTGTGCAGTGATTTCATATAGTGAATATCGAGGTAGATCAGATCGCAGTGAGAAGTTAAAGGACGAGAGTGTGGAACAAGATTTGATTGACTATACATGTGAGTGACATCTCTGTTATATAATTAATAAGCCTGTGCCTATAAAGACATACCCCCATTACTGTGAAGGAATAATGTGAAAGGAAGTATTAATAGTATTCTCTCCTTCCCCCACGCTGTGGAACAAGATCTGATTGACTATACGTGTGAGTGACATCTCTGTTATATAATTAATAAGCCTGTCCTAGAAAGACATACCCCCATTACTGTAAAAGAATATTGTGAACGGAAGTATTAATAGTATTCTCTCCTTCCCGCATGCTACCAATAAATCTTGTTCATCGCATGCTACCAATAAATCTTGTTCATCACCCGCTCTCACTCCCATATCTCAAGTAAGTGTGAGTCAAGGATGAAATCAATTACCAAAGAATTTTGGCTAGTGGAAACCATATAAACTTCACGGCTAATATCTGCCGCCTTCCAGTATTACCATAACTTTCGCCTAGCCGTCACAACTCACTCCCCGCACCTCCCCTATCACTTCCTAGTGAGACTCAAATCTCTCCCGCGCCCCCGCGCGCGCGCCTATATTTACTGCACTCCTGATACATTAGGATTGTTTGTGTTGTCAATAGTATCAGAGAAGCAAGTATCCTGTGAGATACTCATATCCTAGATAAGGTTTTATATTGCTATATATTGTGCTGTAATATCTGCTGATTTGTCCTGTGTCTGACTGTGGTAATATACGTGTAAAGGTTGTTGCCTAGAGTTTTTGTGTCCTGCCTCTCTTTATTGCACTAGCTCCGGTCTCGAAAGAAGACCCCGCTCCACGTTAGGTGAAATAGGAACGAGAAGTCGAGCCTAATTTCACCTAGCATTACACAAACAAACAAAAAATCAGGCAAAAATTTCATTTAGTGGTAGGACAACCCACACTCGCAGTTTATACTATTACTAAATAAGGAGTAAAAAAAAAAAAGTTTCCATAAGAGCTTTTTATGCTCGAAAGTTGATATCGTTCTTGAAACACTACATTTGCAATAATATTAAATAAATCTCTTTAAAATGTTTTCACACAAGCAAACAATGCAACATTCCATGCCCACAATCAACCTTCTTTGGACTAGCAATCAATCAAGTGACAGGCCAAGGTCTACTAATATATATATATATATATATATATATATATATATATATATATATATATATATATATATATATATATATAGATAGATTGATAGATATATAGATGTATATATATAGATGTATATATATATATATATATATATATATATATATATATGAGGTGCAACCCAAAATTTCTAGTAATTTGAACAGAGGAAGCCAACCATTTGCAGTTTTTCGTTTTGCCGCTAGGAGTCAGCAGCACCCCTTGTGCATCAGTGTGGCCCCAGCCGTGTCTGTGAGCGGACGTGTTGTTGAGCTATGCTTACTATTTTAATGTGATGTGTAGGTGGTTTTACGGTTTTGCAATGGAGAACTAATGGCACAGCAATGTCAAGCTGATGTTGATCGCTTTCTTCAGTATCCAAGAAATTGTTTACAAGGAATTCATCCCACCTGTCCAATCTGTCAGCGGAAATTTGTACTGTGAAGTTTTGCAGTGTCTGAGGGAGAACATCTACTGCAAACATCCAAAACAGTGGAAGAACAAGGACTGGGTCCTGCATCATGAAGACCCTCGAACCCACATCATTTGTTGTCCGGCAGTTCCTGGCTTCCACTAACATCGTATTCATTCCCCATCCACCCTATTCACCTGACGTTGCCCCCTGCGACTTTTTCCTGTTTCCCAAGCTGAAATCACAATTGAAAGGGAGTCGATTTGACTCAATTGAAGAGATCCAGACAGAATCGCAGGAGGTGCTCAAGATCATAACGCCTAAAGCCTTCCAAGCATGCATGGACTCGTGGAAAAAACGCTGGGACCACTGTATACATGCCCAAGTGGACTACTTCGAAGACGACAGTTAGCACTAGGAAGTAAGATAACTTATTTTCTTACAATATTCATATTACTGGAACTTTTGGGTAGCACCTAGTATATATATTATATATATATATATATATATATATATATATATATATATATATATATATATATATATATATATATATATATATATAGTATATATATATATATATATATATATATATATATATATATATATATATATATATATATTATATATATATATATAAACTAAATGGGGAATGAGAGTGTGAGAGAAAGGGGGATATGGGTGGGGTATATGCGCGGGAGTGGGTGAGAATGAGAGGGCAAAACGAGTGTATGTTGTTGTGAGCAACAGTTGGAAGGAGAATATAAAAGAGTGAGGATAAGTTGGCTCAAGAATTTTGTGGGTAAGACTGAAAGTTGGACTACAGATGTGTGTGAATGTATGTATATTAATGGACGAACGCATGATCATGCAAGCTCAAAAGAGTTCTGGACAAATGTAGAAGTATGCATGGAAAAGTTTGAAAGGAATGAGAGTGTTTTTGTTTGGAGATATGAATGGAAAAATAGAGAATGTGAAGGTGGATGGAGTAGTTCATGAGTGGGATGTGCCTGCAGAGATGGATGATAATGGCAGTGCTCTAGTGGACATTTGTGGCGGGAGAGGGTTGGTGATAGCCAATTCCCACTTCAGACACAAAATGATCCACAGGTATATGTCGCAAGTGATCAGAACGGTAGGTGGTGAAATGAATGAATGGAAGGCAATGATTGATTATGTGTTTGTGGATGAAAGGATGAGAAGGTATGTAATGGATGCAAGAGCATATAGTAGATGGGGGAGTGGACTTTCTGGTGGTTGTGAGAATCAAGGTCCAAATGAAATAGAGGACTAGAAGAAGGGAAGGACAGGAGGGAGTAGTTTATACAAGGAGGGTGGAAAGGTTACAAGAGGATGGAAAAAAAGCAAAATATAAGAGAAAAGTGGAGGAGTTCTTGGGTAAATATGGATAGGAGCAGACGGGGGACATGGAAGGTATGTGCAAGATATTCACAGAAGAAATCTATGCAGCATGTGAGGTGGTGTGCGGGGTGAAGAGAAGACGAAATGGGGTGCAAGGAACATCATGGTGGAATGAAGAGGTGAGATAGGCTGTGGCACAAAAGTAGAAAACATTTGGTAAGTGGATGAGAAACATGGGTGTGGGAGAAGTTGAGAGATGGAAGAGAGAGTTATATGTAGAGAAGAAGAGAGAGGTGAAAAGATTAATAAGAGAGAGTAAGAAGAGAGTGGATGAGGAATTCGAAAGGAATTTGAGTGTAACGTGGAAAGTAAAAAAAAAACAATGTTCTGGAAAGAGGTAAAGAGAGTTAGACAGGGTGACAAAGAAGTTAGTCGGGGATCGAAAGATAAGAATGGTAGAATACTAGTGGAGAAGAGAGAAAACGTGAGCAGATGGAGCGAACACATTCAGGAATTGTTGAACATAGAGAATGAAAGTAATGCGAGTATAGGTGGCTGGGGAATGGCTGGAAGAAGAAGGGATGTGAGAAGCAAGGAAGAAATCAGTAGGATGGACGTTGTGGAAGCAATTAGAAAGTCAAAATTGGGAAAGCACCGTAAATTGATGGACTGTGTGGTGATATGCTGAAGCATGGGGGAGAGATAGTAGTTGAATAGATGTGAAATATGTGCAGATTTGCCTGGTGGGAAGATAGAATCCCAGAGGATTGGAAGTCTTATATGAGGGTGCTAAGGCTGTAGTGCGTGTGGATAGAGAACTAAATGAATGTTTCTATTAGAAGACTGGATTGAAGCAGGGATGCGTCATGTCTTCATGGTTGTTCAGTCTGTATATGGATGGGGTTATAAAAGAGATACAAGGTAGGGCAGTGGATGTTGGAACGGCCTTAATGAGAGTGGGCAGTGTACGGAAGCTCCCTGTACTGTTCTTTGCAGATGATTATTGTGCTGCTGAGTGAAGAGATGTGGAGCTGCAAGGCTTGGTGGATGAGTTTGGGAGACTGTGTAAGAAATGGAATCTAAAGGTGAATGTAGGTAAGAGTAAAGTCATGGTCTTCGAGAGAAGTGAAGTCAATGAATGTACAGTGAGGTTGGATGAAGAGGAAATGGAAACTGGGAGTGCATTTAAGTACTTAGGTAGCGTAATGAGAAAGGATGGAAGTTTAGAGGCTGAAGTGCTTGAAAGGGTACAACAAGGAAGAAATGTTGCTGGTACCTTGAAAGCAGTGATAAGAAACGGGAAAATGAGCATGAAGGTGAAAAAAGTTACCGCATGACAGTATTGTGATACTAACTCTATCGTATGGATGTGAAGCTTGGAGGGATAGAAGTCAAGAGTGAGAGTAGTGGAAATGAGTTATTTGAGAGAAGCATGTGAAGTCACATGGAGAAACAGACTGACAAATGAGAAAGCGAAAAAGCGTTGTGGTGTGGATGTGATAGGAAACGTTAGCAGAAACACACGGAGGTGGTTTGGCCATGTGGAGAGGACGGAGAGTGAGAGACTGACGAGGCGAGTGTATGTGAATCAGGTGGAGAGGGGGAGAGGGAGGGGGAGGCCAAGGATGAGATGGGGGGATGGATTGGAGAGGTATGTGAGAGAAGGGGGTGTGAGGTGGGGGTAGAGCAGTGAAATAGCAGGGGACAGAGCGACGTGGAGGTGATTTGTTTGTGGCTGCCCCTTGAGAGATTGGTGAGTCTGGCAATAGATAGGCACTAGATGGGCAAAAATAGTTTCGGATGTCATCAATCAAGATTTTTAGTGTTTGATAAAAAGCTGTATTTTAGATAGATATGGAAATTTAAAATCCCTGTCTCTTGAATAATTGTTTTCATGGATCACTGGCTGGTTTATAAATTGCAAAGCAACGGGCTGTAATTATCAGAGGGTCATCATCTTGGTTAGAAGAAATTTGTGGAGTTCCCCATAGATTAGTTTTTGGACATTCTTTTCGCTACTTATCTAAGTTTTCTCTCTCACTCTCGCTCTCTCTCTCTCTCTCTCTCTCTCTCTCTCTGTCACGAACTGGCGCGAGCGTGTTTATAAGTTCGTGACATTATTGTTCACTGTGAAAACCGCGAATTCTAGTGGAATTTTCATTGTGTATCGCTCAGTTTAACCGTCCACACATTCACCCGATCAGGAGTGTTTTTAGAACATTTTTCACTGTTCCATAGGTGATCATCCTTGTGCGCGACATTAGCACCTTCACTGAGTGAATTATTCTGAATGCGTATCGCTCACTATTTCCGTTGGCCGTTAGCAAGCGCGGCTGGCCCCTTGCCTCTCTCTCACAATTTGAAGTCAGTCAGACTATGTGCGCCGTGAGAGCAGGTCGTTCTTCAGCAAGTTCCTGAAATCTCCACTCAGTGTGATCCGGCGTAGAGGTTCAGTGTGGTGGCAGCGCCCTTCCTACTTAACGACGCCCAGTTCATCCCGCCTAGCCCCCCTTGTCTGACCAGTATTTCTTTTCGTTTTTCCTAGGCTTAAGAGTTTAGTTTACCTTGTAAGTGAGCGAGTGAGTGTATTCTCTATGTTATTTTGAATTCATTTTGAGACCTGTAACGAGTTTAATGTAATGTAAACTCGTGTCTTATTTTTCCACATTAAGTTTATTTTACTTACCGCTCGTAGTTTGCATAACGCTTTGCATTATTCATAACTGGTACTTAGGTCAGTCCTTTTGCATCAAACTTAAATCCGTTGTGCCAACTTGGAGTTAATGCATCAGCAAGAACCTGTTTATCATTCATAGGATTAGTTATTGATTGTCAGGGGTGGAGTCACTGTCTCGTGACGCTAGCAGTACTAACAAACAGCATTTGTGAGTAATTAGTCTCTGCTGTGTACTGCTGAGAAGGTAAATAAATTCTCGTCCTTAGAAAATCGGAGAAGTGAGCCGGCATAAAGAAATCATTGCTTGATTTTCACAAGTCATCCTTGTCTCTATTGACAAGTTAACATTTAAGGTATTCTTTAATATATAAAATTACAAAAACCCCTTGACATCTGGCGACCTCATTCCAGGATAATGACTCCTAGCTCTAAAGTTATTCACGAGATAATACTCACTCATACTTAGGTATTTTTCATTAAAGTCTATGGGCACTATTTTACTGTTGATTATTGAGTCAGTTCTATCAATTTTAAGTAATAGTTTTCACAGTCAGTTGTTTGTTTAATTTTCTTTCTTTACCAGTTTAACTATATAAAACTGCTCACCACTAACCTGTGCCTATATTCTTTATTCTTGATTATTGACATCTTTCTCTGCAAAATAGCAGTCAGTGTTTGGTCTTTAGTTCACGCAGAATGAGTTAGCATCATGTCTACTGACGTCTATGTACAGGAAGCTAAAGATATCGGGCTTACCGACCCCGAGAAAACTAAGGACTACTTCCTCTCTGGGTTCAGTTACGAGCAGCAACGTGAGAATGATGCTCGCGAAGAGCGTCGAATTCAGCGTGAGGAATGCGAAAAAGAACGTGAATATGAGCGAGAACAGCAGGAGGAACGTGAGAGAGAACGTGAACACGAGCGACAACAACGCGAATACGAGCAAAAACAACGCGAACTCGAGTTAGAACATGAGCGAGAACAGCACGAGGAACGCGAGAGAGAACAACATGAGAGAGAACGTGAATACGAGCGAGAACAGCGAGAGAGAGAACGAGAACACGAACGTGCCGAGCGTGAGGCATGTGAGAAACATGAACTCGAGATGCAGAAGCTCAAGCGAGACTCCTTGGCTTCAGACACATCTGGTGCAGCTAACCCAAGCTCCACGAGTGCTCTCCCTACACACGATTTGACGACCCCACACATCAAGCTTCCTCCATACAAGGAAGGCGAGCGAATTGAGCCATTCATAGCTCGTTTCGAAGACATGGCTCAGCTGTACCAGCTGGATGATGCAGCTAAGCGGCTCCAGTTCCTTAGTTTGTTTGAGGGCCCTGCTCTCGATATTCTCCACAGAATTTTGGAGACAGTCTCACGTATGAGATGATGAAGGCTGCACCCGTCAAAGTGTACGGTCTCACAGTTGACGATGCCAAGAGTCAGTTTATGAGGGCGTGTTTACAAGAAAAAGAGACTTCCATTCAGTTTCTTGACCGGCTTACTGCTTACTTAGATGAGTGGATGGAGAAAGATGAAACTCCTTCCACGCGAGAAGGGATAACTGACCTTATGTGGTGCACACAGCTCGAAAAGTCGTGGCTTGCTGAACTTATGGCTCAGATTAATATCTGCCAGGTAAGGGATGCCAGCCAAATGGTGGAGAAGGCTGATGCATTCTTCACTGCATACAGGTATCAAACTCGTAAGCAGCATACCTGGAACAGGAAAGCTGATAAATCTGGGAAACAGTCTCAGACTGAACCCCAGCAACAAGGCCGTTCTCAGAATAATGGCCAAGGTCCAAGCAAATCGCAGAGGAAGGACCAGGGGCAAAATACCCAGAAACCTGAGTGGTAGTGGTATGACAAGCAGAATTCTAACCAGCAGCAGTACCGGTACTTCATGCAGCAGCAAGGCAAGGACAAACCACATAACCCTCAGTCAGGACAATCGGCTCTAGTATATCGGAGGCAGGATGCAAATGCAGCCTTCATTCCACAACAAACGCACAGTGGTGCCAACCCCACCAGTACAGGTACTTCTCCACAGTTCACTGGTCTCCCAGCGACAGTGAACTCTCCATCTCAGGTTGTCAATGTTCCAACTCCTCAGATGGTGGGCACAGCCCCTCAGGCATCTAGTTCTCAGGGCGCCACATTTGCTGCATCATTTGTTCCGCAGTCTCACCAATGACTGGCTGCTACCTCCTCAGACCTTTCCACCAGTAACACTGCCTTTCTTGTTCAGCCAGGGTTTGTGGGAGGTGTTTCTGTAATGTCCTGAGAGATAATGGTTCCTCAGGTTGCTCTGTCAAGCAAAGTTTAGTTAGGCCCGACGAGTACACGGGTAAGCAGATCTAAGTTAGACTTATTGATGGATCAGTGAGATAGTTCCCTAAGGCACGTATCCAGGAGGCATCTCCTTTCTACACTGGCTTGACAGCTCCTGTTGTCATGCCAGAGTCCTTGTTTGACCTCATTATCGGCATCGTACCAGGCGTCAAAAACAGTTGCTCTGTAGATGTTGCTACTCAGGCTTCGGCTGTTGCAGTAACATAAGTCATGGCCAAAGGCTCCGAATCGTATCGCCCTGCGACCGTCGCAACGCCGCAAGATTTGATTCGTAGTCAAGATGTTGTCCAAGAACAACAGTCTGATCCGACACTTGCCTCAGTGCGTAAGAAGCTGGATAGTAAAGTGATTAACCCGTCACGTCCCGAGCTATTTCACACCTCTGACACCCCCCAATCCCGAGGTTTTTTCGAAAAAATTTTTTGGGTTAAAACCTCCGCTTTTGGTGAGAAACATCGAAAATTCATAGAGAAATCGCTCACCTGAGGTTTAAAATACTCAATCCAGGTACCATTACCTCCTTACCTGACTGGGTTTTCTAATAGGCTGGCACCAAAGAAAACGAGTTCTATGGGAGGGTAACTATTTCACACCACTTATAAACGGTATTTATTTATTTACTTGGTACGAATTTATATGTTGTAAGAGAGTATATTGGTTTTCAAACAGTAATATAGGCATTATAAGCTTTGTTTCACTCACTAACTCATCACCATACCTGACCTTCTTTTGCCACATTACCTGATCATTATTTCTGACTGTTTCTTCCTCTAATGCTATGTAAACTTTGTCCTCCACATTGTCATCGATTGGGGAATCACTCTGGCCCTGAATGTCTTTACTGGCCAGGTCACTGGTAACAGGTGAATTGCTGAGACAATGGCATGAGGGGGGGAGGGGGGAGGTTATGCGGTGTAAGGCATTGTCCCTGCTTGGCATCTTGAAGAGGAATAGAGGAAGGTGTCCCGTGTATACATACGAAAAATCACGCCCGAAAATTGAAAATTGTGCAAATTAGGGACCTTGCAATTGCATGACACACCAGTACGTTGCTGGGACTGGCAAAGGCAAAATGTTGCAACGTACCCATACGTCGAAGGAACAGGGCGGGTTAAGTATTCACAGGGAGGTCAAGCCAAGTTCCTTCGCAAGCGAGGACGGCTATACCGTGAGTCACAAACACCCCAGGATGAGGTTCGACTGCAGTTCGTCGTTCCTGCGAAGTATTGCCGGGCAGTGTTCGAATTAGGTCATTGTTCAGTGATGGGAGGTCACATGGGCCAAAAGAAAACCTCTGACCACATCCATGTTGACTTTTTCTGGCCAAGAATGGGACAGGAAATAAAAAGGCTTGTGCATTCCTGTGATGTGTATCAGCGTACCACTGACCAGGGACGTGTCTGTCCTGCGTCATTGAAACCAATGCCTGTAATATCTGAACAGTTCGAGAGAGTAGCAGTTGACATTGTTGGGCCAATCTCTCCTAGGGTAAGTGATGGATCAAGGTATATCCTCACTATTGATTTCAGCACACGGTTGCCTGAAGCCATGGCCCTTAACCCTTGAAGCGCGGAGTGTCGCGTTTGCAAATCGAGTTAATTTTGAATAAATGTGGGCAAGGATGTTCCAGCTGGTATTGTCTATCAGTACTGCCACCCTTTAGCTACAATTAGCATACTTAACCTTTGTACTACTGACCTCCGTTGTTGCCAAGTATCGCGTTTTTCCCCCCTCTCCCCCCACCATGGCCCGGCCAGCCTGGCTGTGATATATGGCAGCGCTCTGACTGCTCAGAACTGTAAATCTGCGCTCTCCTCTCACAAGCAGTTTAAGCTAATAGGAAACGCTTTTTTCCCCAGTTGTCACACTATCTTTTTTTCGCGCGTTTTGCCCCTGTTTAGCATTAGTTTACCGCAGGCTTTCAAAGTGACATTATGGCGAGTTCTAGCTCTTCCGAGTCAGTGCAAGCAGCCGACAGGAACGAAAATAAAGTAACGGGCGTAAGGCAGAATAAAAGCGCGCCGCAGTGGCCTTTTGGGAAGTACTATGATTGAAAATAATGTAGTATACGTGTTTTTAGCTGTGAAAATGGAAATGTTTGTTGAGTGACGGGAAGACCACCTCCGTGCTGCATGTCGGCCGTAAACTTCGTTGATTTTAGCCTTATTTTCAGTGCTTATTGTACAAATACGGATTCCAAACTACCTGTAAGTTGTAGTATAAAGTTTACTGTGACAGAATGAGGCTGTGGTAGAGGAGAAACCGGGTTGCTGGAGGTGTGAAAGTGAAGATTTTGTTATCCAACTTTCCAAGTCTCCACAAGTCCTTGGGTAGTCCACAAAGGCTCAACACCTGTCTATGGAGAAAGCTGAATGTGAGTACTATCTGCCACACCAAGTATAATATTCTAGGCTTAATCTCTGATTTTTGGATAATATTTTCCTACAGGTACTCAGACCGTGATCATACCCTGCCACCCAGGGGGGGTCAGCTGTCCATGGCCGCGTTTTAGGGGTTAAGAATATAGAGGCCATCACTGTTGCTGAGGCACTGATTGAAGTGTTCTGTTGCGTAGGTATCCCCAAGGAGGTCTTAAGCGACCGGGGATCGCAGTTCACCTTTGCAATGATGAACGAAGCATTCAGGTTGTTGTCCATCTGAGGCCTGCGAACTACGCCTTATCATCCCATGTGTAACTGGTTGTGTGAGATGTTCAGTGGGACTCTCAAGAAGATGTTGAAGCGCATGGCCGCCAAACAGCCAAAGGAATGGCCGAGGTTCATTGCTTCTCTTCTATTTGCTTATCAAGAAGCCCCACAGCATTCCTTGAAGTTCTCACCTTTCGAACTGGTGTATGGAAGGTCGGTCCGTGGACCACTTCAAGTCCTTCGCAAGTTATGGACAATGAAGAACCCGACCCTGAAGTCAAGACCACCTACACCTACGTCCTTGATCTAGCTGATCGCCTTCAGTCGACGTGCGAGTTAGCTAAGGAAGAATTGATCAAGACGCACGAAGTTCAGAAAGCCTATTATGATAAGAAGGCAAATTCCGGAAGTTCAGTCCAGGCGATAAGTGCTTGGTGTTACTCCCCACTGCCCAGAACAAGTTGTTGGCACAGTGGAAGAGTCCATCTGATGTAGGAGAGTGCATTTCAGACCTCAACTACATAATTCAGTTGGGGAATCTTCGCAAAAGGTTCCATGTTAACATGTTGAAGGCTTATCATGAGTCAAAACCCGAGGAGACTGGCCTACGAGTAGCTGATGATAGTGACCAGCCACTGGAAGAAACCGGGGCAGCCGCGGTGATCCCAGCTGATGACCATGATGACGAGCCCTTAACCGTTCAGTCCCGTCAGGAGGAGACTGTGGGAGATGTTTTACATAACACTGACTTAGCATTAGGTGACCTTAATGCCATCAGGTCAGTGCTTCATCAGTATGCTGATTTCTTCTTTGACCAACCTAGACATGCAAAGGTTGATTGTCACACAATTGAGCTGACCAGCAATACTCCCGTAAAGGTTAAGCCATATCCGATTCCCATGCGAATACTGGACGCAGTAGACAACGAAATTGCTGACATGGAGACTGCAGGTATTATTGAAAAGTCCTCATCTCCTTACTGTAGTCCAATGGTAGTAGTCCGCAAGAAGGATGGTGGAGTCAGGATTTGTGGCGACTATAGGAGGCTAAATGCAATCACCAAAGTGGATGCTGAGGCAATGGGTGACCACATTGCCATCTTCTCCAAGCTGGCAGGGTCATGATATTTCACAAAGCTCAATTTGGCGAAGGGATTCTTTCAGATTCCCCTTCACTCTGAGAGCCGTCAGTTCACTGCCTTTGCTACTCCTAGGGGGTTGTATCAGTATAAAGTCCTCCCATTTGGACTTACCAATTCCCCAGCAGTATTCAATTGTGCCATGAGACAAGTGCTCCATGGTATTGTAGGAGTAGAGATGTTCGTTGACGATGACCTCGTTCATTCCGCCATGTTGGAGGAGCACCTCAGACTCTTGGAAATTGTCTTCAGTACACTCCAGAGTTTCAACATGACTGTGAAGCCTAGTAAGTGTAAATTTGCTCACAGTGAGGTGGAGTTCGTCGGACACATTGTTGGCAACAATCACTGCAGGTGTCAGGGTGACAAGATCAGGAAGGTTAGAGAAGCCCCGAGACCCGTGACCAAGAAGCAGGTTAGGGCATTCCTTGGCCTAGTGGGGTATTATAGGAGTTTTATCCCCAACTTTACTCTCATTGCCCAACCGTTGTATGAGGTGCTACGGAAATATGCTCCAAACACCATTGAATGGGGAGAAGCGCAAGAGAGATCTTTTGCCACCATTAACCCAACCTGTCCCGTCGATGTATGGGTACGTTCAACGTTTTGCATTTACCAGTCCCGGCGACGTACCGGTACGTTGTGCAATTGCAAAGTGCATAATTTCCACAATTTTCAAATTTCGCACTTGATTTTCGGTACGTATCCTCGCTTGACCTTCCCCTACCTGCCACCAGGCAGAGACACTCGGCAACCCCGCATGACCCGCGCTAACCCACGGCTCGTCCACTCACCTGTTAGCAACGGTCCTGCTCAGACATGGCTACAAGAGGTCTCTCAGAGGTCGAAATTCAAGCCGCCCTGGATGCCTTTACAGGCGACAGTGATTCCCCACTGGACGACGAGGTTGTTGATAAAGATTATGTGCAGCCAGAGGTGGAGGCAACCACCAGCAGTGATGAAGTCCTGTCCCCCAGGAAGTGGCAGTACATGACTTACCGTGCTGCTAGAGAGGGGCAGCCGGCCAAGAAACCAAGTGCAACATCCTATGCCCAGCCCCAACGTGATGTGGAACCCGAATTTGATGACGAGGACGAGGACGAGGATGAGGACAGAGTCGTGGGACGTGCTGCCACATGGTATGGACGTGAGGTAATTACTCATTGTGGCCCCGAGCGCACACTAAGTCGGTCTAGCAGGTATGGGCCTAGTATTTTGTTTGGGGAGTTAGGAAGTGCCATGGAGGGAGTGGGGAGTGAAAGGGAAAGTGCAGGGAGGAGTATGGAAAGTGAGAGTGGCGTGAGTGAGTCATTGCTTTCCCTATGTAGAGTGCAGGTGCGTTCTGTATCACGTGGGGTTGTGATAGAGGGGGAAGGTGGGGAGGAACCACTACCAAGCACATCTTATGCTCCCCAATGTCCCCAAACACGTGGGCGGGTTAGGGTGCATGAAAAATCATGTGGTGTTGTCATGGAGGGGGAAGGTGGGGAGGAACCACTCCCCAGCACATCTTATGCTCCCCAATATTCCCCAACTTCATCCCCACAGCCCCCTAATGTTCCTCAAGGCCGTAAGGGTAAGGGAAAGGGAAAGGGTAAAGGCAGAGGGAAGAGGAGTGAGAGTGGGGAAGCCCTCCGCACTCCTCCCCAACCTCCCCCACCAGCATCTCCTCCCCACCCAGACGAAGGCGGTGATGGGGATGATGGGGACGAGGGATTTGTGGGATGGAACTGGGAGGATGGGAGTGATTTTTCTCCTCTCATTCGCCCCTTCACTGAGCAGGGACGCTCTGGCGCATTGCTCCCGGAATTCACCGTAATTCCACCAGGTTAGATTTTTTCCACCTGTTTTTTAGTGAGGCATTCATGGAGCAGATTGTTTACCAAACCAACCTTTTTGCAAGCACCGAGCACCTTGAGAGTGAAAGATTGGGAACAAAGAGTGGGCATTCTATTATATATGATTACCCTGTCTCCCTTTCAGAAATGTTCCTATTTTTTGCCCTGGTCCTTTTGACGGGTATTATACGAAAAAACAGAATTCCAGCTTACTGAACAAGGGACCCTGTTATGTTTACACCAATATTTGGGCAAGTCATGAGCCATAATCGGTTTCAACAAATTCTAAGTCCCCTCCATTTATATGATGCTCATGATCCTGCAGATGCGAACGACACAGATAAGATGAGGCGAATTAGGTTGGTCTTTCATCACCTGAGGCAAACCTTTCGTTCGTCATTTTATCCCTTTAGAGACCTCATCATAGATGAGAGTCTCGTGTTGTGGAGAGGTAATATTTCATTTAGCCAGTATATACCCAGCAAAAGGTACTGTTTTGGGTTCAAGATCTTTGTTATGTGCGACTGTAGGACTGGATACGTGCAAGACATAGTCTTGTACACCGGTGCACAGACAGACATAACAGAAGATCGGAGTATTAGACTGTCGGGAGCAGTGGTAATGACAATGATAGAAGACTACCTTCATCGTGGTCACGTCCTCTACCTGGACAACTGGTACACTAGTCCTCTTCTCGCTCGTTATCTTCACATGCATGAAACGGGAGTCTGTGGAACCATGAAGGTGAACCGGCATCACATGGCCAAGGTAGGGCAGAAACTTGACAGGAATGAGGGTGTCTCCTTCAAAGCCAACAATATCCTTGCAACTGTGTGGAACCATAATAGAGAAGTAAGCCTCTTGTCAACGGTTCACCGCCCCTTCATGCACCGTATTGATTCCGTTGATTACCAGAGCGAGAACAGGCATCACATATGGAAACCTGAGTGTGTCATGGACTATAACATAAAAATGCGCCTGGTGGACCAGTCAGACTCCATGATATCGACGGTAGAGTGTGCCAGGACCACGATGAAGTGGTATAAGAAACTGTTCTTTCATTTGCTAGACATCACTGCTCTGAATTGCCACCACCTTCACGCCATGACAACAGGAGTTCAGGAAACCTTTGAAAGGTTTGTGAGGGAGCTCACAAGAGATGTTTGCACGTTATGCTGTTGAAAGGCCCCAACATCGCACCCGCACTGCCCCTATTGCCCAAACTCCCCTGAGAATATCCAGCCGCCATTTCCCCACTCCTATCCCTCCCCAGCCACACAGACCTAGGCCCCAACGCAGGTGTCACGTGTGTAGGAATTCCCGGGTGAGACTCGCCACACAGAGGAAGGACACCCGCTATGAGTGCGTTGAGTGTGACGTGAGTCTCTGTATTCACCCATGTTTCAGCGAATATCACACCTTGCAATTCTAATATGGTGTGAATGTGAAAGGACGCTGAAACAATGAAGTAAATGCGACAAACAGACGTTCAGTGAAATTATCAGTCATGTTGATCTGAAAATATTAGTATAAAGTGCATACGGGTATAACATAAGTGCAAAAATTGTATGTAAGTGTATAAATATGCTGTAAGTGGAATCATACTTAGCGAGGGTTTTATGATGCGATATTCTGTCGCTCAGTGCAATAAATAAGGCCCGTAAATATGTAATTATTATTATTGGAAATGCAATCGGGTAAAATATAAGTTCAAATTATTGTAAGTGCTGAAATATATTCTAAGTCAAAATATTCCTATCGTGTGTATAGAGATGCGATATCCTGACGCTCAGTTGAATGAATAAGGCCCATAATTATGAAAATAGAAGTCAACAAGTGGGAAAGTGTGTAATATATGTGAAGAATTAGTATGTAAGTGTTAGAGTATTATGTTGGTCGAAACATTCATTGCGAGGGTATTTTCATGCAATATTCTGACGCTCACTTGAATAAATAATGCCAGTAAGTATGTATAGTGCTGTATAGGGGTGTGAACGTGTGTAATGAAAGTGGGAAAGTATAATTGGAGTGAAAAAATAAAGTAGAAGATGAAACACGAGTGTTTGAGATTGTGCTTGCTACGTGAATATCCGCTAGCATTTCGCTAAATGCCCTCGTAATGAATGTAAATAATTGAAAACATTTACAGTGTTGGAGAAAAGGTTCTATGTAAAGGGAAAAGTAATAGGAAAGTGTAAAACAATTGGGTATGTTTAAATGCGAGTCATAGCGAGTGAGCTTAGTAAGCCGATGTGCGCTAAACTTATGCTGCATGTCATCATAATGAATGAAAACATTTACAAACAGTAATAATAGGTAAAATATCAATGAAACAGAAGTATACAAGTAGAAAAAATGATATGTTGACTGATACAAGAAACTTAGCATATAACATGTTACGACTCAGACCTAACTCGCTATGCTTGCGCGATGGTACAATGCTTATTTTTCATATATATGTGTCTGAAATTCATTTTATTGTTACTCTTATTGTTTATTAGTTCAGATTCAATAAATATAGAGGTGTTGTGTATTGTTTCTCCCAATATTTCCTACTATAGAAAACGTGAGCGCCTCACACGTCAATGATAGAATACGATACCTGGCGCGGGGGACCTCACCTCTTCTGACCACTTATGGACCACGGTAAGCCCTTTCTTGGTGATTTTCCTTTGTTTCTCAACCAAAGCGGAAGTTTTAGCCAAAAAAAAAAATTTCCAAAATAGCTCGGGACTGGGGGATGTCGGAATTGCGGAAAACCTCGGGACGTGACGGGTTAAGAACATGCTGTGTAAGGAGCCTATCTTGCAGTTGCCTGATTCCAACAAACCTTTCATACTGCGCACTGATGCTTCACAAGATGGAGTAGGTGCCGTATTAATGCAGGAATCAGAAAGTGGAATCTTCCCAGTGGAATACCACAGCCGTAAGCTAAAACCCGCTGAGAGGAATTACAGTACTGTTGAGAAGGAACTCTTGGCCGTGGTTGATGGCGTTAAGAAATATTACTATTATTTATATGGAGCATCATTCTCTCTGGAAACTGATCATATGCCACTCACTAGTCTCAGCACGACTAAGACAGCTAACAAGATTAACACGCTGGACACCGTATTTGCAGCAGTTTAACTTTGTTGTGAGATACATCAAGGGATGTGACAACGTAGGTGCAGACCTGATGTCTTGCCTGCTCACTGCTGACTAACACGGGCAACTGTTGTATGCTGGTTCCCTAAGACAGGTGTCCTCAGAGATTTGAGTAAGCCAAGGACCAGCCTGGTTCCCAGTTAAAAGTGTACCAGTAATTGCTGACATCTCGCCCGTTGGTCCCACAGGACACGTTATGTCCAGGACCTGTATATACATGTATACCATAGGTTAAGGGGAAGTTTGAGACCCCCGTAAGGACAATCTGAGGCTGCATATGAATTACCTTGTGGTGTCTCGAGCTGTGGGCCTTCTTGATAGGATTCCCAGAGAATGCACATTATCCACATGAGTATTCACACCCAAGGTGGGTGTTAAAATGTGACCTGCCGAGATTGCGTAGGGATTCTCAGCTTCCTAATGTTAATTGTAAGTGTAGAGTTAGGTTAACCAGTAAACTGCCGTTCTGAGAAATTTGAGCAATTCAAGAACTGGCAAGTTCCTTGGTTAATAATGCTAGGTTAACCAGTACACTACAAGGGTCCTGAGAGATTTGTGAATCATTCCTTTCGCATGTGCAGCTGGCGGGTGCAGCACTGTCGTGCAGATCAGCTGGTCGTCTCTGTCGCATGTTGCCGCCCCTTCTTTTCTGCCTCGTCATCATTATTTACTATTGATTTGTGTCACATAATTTTACACATAGGCACAGTTACACCACAACTGTCACACCTACACCGTGTATTACATACATCACGCTACATAACAATTAGTTGTTAGTGTAAATGTAGCAAACTTTTCGCTCAGTTTGACCTAAGTACAGGATTTTTCACCGTCGTCTCGGAGTTTTTTCCTCAAGCTAGCTCTATTAACGTAAATACGAGTTTTTTACGCTCATGAGCGACTGTGATTTTCTCCTGTAGCAGGGTAGTACACACACCACAGTGTGAGTCTTGTGAGACTGAGTTAGGATTTATATGTATGTATATCGATTATTTTTTTTTCTGAAGAAAAACAAATTTGATTTTGATGGGGTGTAATGTCATGAACTGGTGCGAGCATGTTTATAAGTTCATGACATTTTTGTTCACTGAAAACTGCGAAATCTAGTGGAATTCTCATTATATATCACTCAGTTTAACTGTCCACGTATTCACCTGATTAGGAGTGTTTTTAGAACATTTTTCACTGTCTCATAAGTGATCATCCTTGCGTGCGACATTAGCACCTTTGCTGAGTGAATTATTCTGAATGTGTATCTCTCACTATTTCCATTGGCCGTTAGCAAGCGCGGCTGGCCCCTCGCCTCTCTCTCACAATTTGAAGTCAGTCAGACTTTGCGTGCCGTGAGAACAGGTCGTTCTTCAGTGAGTTCCTGAAATCTCCACTCAGTGTGATCCGGCCTAGAACTTCAGCATGGCGGCAGCATCCTTCCTACTTAACGACGCCCAGTTCATCCCGCCTAGCCCCCCTTGTCTGTCCAGTATTTCTTTTCGTTTTTCCTAGGCTTAAGAGTTTAGTTTACCTTGTGAGTGAGCAAGTGAGTGTATTCTCTTTGTTATTTTGAATTCATTTTGAGACATGTAACGTAAATTTATCACATTGTAAATAATAACTTTACAGTTCTTTTCTCTTGAGCTTAATGTAATGTAAACTCGTGTTTTATTTTTCCACATTAAGTTTATTTTACTTACCGCTCCTAGTTTGCATAATGCTTTGCATTATTCATAACTGGTACTTGGACAAGTCCTTTTGCATCAAACTTAAATCCGTTGTGCCAACTTGGAGTTAATGCATCAGCAAGAACCTGTTTATCATTCATAGCATTAGTTATTGATTGTCAGGGGTGGAGTCACTTTCTCTTGAAGCTAACAGTACTAACAAACAGCATTTGTGAGTAATTAGTCTCTGCTGTGTACTGGTGAGAAAGTAAATAAATTCCCGTCCATAGAGAATCGGCAAAGTAAGCCGGCATAAAGAAATCATTGCTTGATTTTCACAAGTCATCCTTGTCTCTATTGACAAGTTAACATTGAAAGTATTCTTTAATATATAAAATAACAAAAACCCCTTGACACTCTGTGTGTGTGTGTGTGTGTGTATATATATATATATATATATATATATATATATATATATATATATATATATGTATATATATATATATATATATATATATATATATATATATATATATATATATATATATATATATATATATATATATAAGATAAAAAGTTACAGATGACACTAAAATCAGAGGCAGGGTAACAACAAAAGAAGACTGAATTAATCCACCAGTAAAACACCTTTGTCGGCAATGTCCAAACATGGCCATTTAAATCTGAAATCATTGATATGTCACCTTACACCCCGAGGATGCCTAGAGTATTTTGATGGCTATCTACCTACAAAGATTCCTGCCTTTACGACAAATTGTCTGACCTGTGGCCCTCTTTTGATGGCTTTCGACATGCTGCAATTGGCGAGTGTCACGTGCCACGTGCCCCGCCAGAATGTAATGATGTCTGTCAAAACAAATCTTAAGGAATGGGGTATCATATGGTGCAAACCACGCAGTGATCGGCCCTGTGGTTGCAAAGATATAAGTTTCTCAAAAGCGTTATGGTCGAACCGGGTTGGGCGGGGCTTGGTTGGGCCGGGCCGGGTTGAGCTGCTCATATGTAAGAAAATTCCACTACTTCACGAGAGACTCGCGAGGGTTTCGCCCTAGCTTGTAAAAACGACCTGGATTATGTCATGAAATCGGGTTAGAAAAGTAAACCAAATATATGCACCATAAAGAAAAACCATATGCATACCAACGCAAACCCAGTAAATTAAAAAAAAAAGGGCAATGCAGACCTTTTAGTTATTGTTAACAATTATCTGATAAAATAAAAAAGAACGAAACGAGAAAATAATGCAGTAAAACGCTTGGCAACATTGCAAGGGACTTCGACAATAAAACACCCAAAATAATCACTAAGAATTTCTGTCACTTGTATTGGGAACATTACTGGTCCCACCCCCATATTGAAGACGAAAGCAAAGTCTAGAGAGAGCAGAGAAGAGGTATCACATTTATCTTCTCACTATGAAAATTACCTAACGAAGACAAATTTAAGAATCAAAATTAGTTTTTTTGAGATGGGACCGACGTCATGGCAGTTTAATTCAGTTATATAGCTTATAACTGGTAACAAATTCGACATAATTTATGATAATCTGTAAGAAGTATTATAATGAAGCTCGATAGTAATAATGTGATGATAGTCAACAGAAGTAACAGTATTATAAGCAAAATGTGTTTTTATTGTTAGCACTGTGGAACAGGGGAATAAAAGCCTTTCGATAGCCACCTCAGACACTGTTCATTATGCAAGGTCATATGCTCACTGCTTTCAAGATGCTAAGCTCTTATTTACCTTTTGGTGTGTGTGTAATTCACCGGGTCGGTCAGGATCACTTGATGGTCGTGATCGTCAGCAACTTACCCTCCCGGAAGAGAGCTGAGAGCTCATATAGTCCGATCTAAGGGCAAGGCTGTGACTTTCACACACCCACACACCCGTCCCCTTGCTCAAGGGGGACAGTAACCACCCACTTCGTCAGTGAAACTTTTCGCAACCTGAGCGAGGCGCGAACTCCCGTCTACCAGATGGCAAGCGAGAACGTTACCACTGCACCAGCGAGCGGTGTGTGTGTGTGTGTGTGTGTGTGTGTGTGTGTGTGTGTGTGTGTGTGTGTGTGTGTGTGTGTGTGTGTGTGTGTGTGTGTGAGTGTTAGTTACATGCTGTCTGAAACGACAAGAGTTTGACCCCTTGCTGTGACGGGAATCAGTGTGATTACATATAGTTAAAAGATACATTACTGATGATCCACAGAATTGATTGCCCATTCAGGAAGCACCCCATGTAACACCATCACACCGATCCTACATGGAACAACCCTGTTATGTAATGAGTAATTTATGATGCATTGAAGTTATTGAGGCTCCTTCAGCTCAGAGAATAGATTATGCTGGAGCCTTTTTTTTTTTTTTTTTTTTTTTTTGACAACAAAATCAGTTTTTCATGACAAATATAATTCTGCAGGTTCATTGCAAGTAGAGACTTTTTCCTAAATGCCACCAAATCTGCTAACCTGACCAAAGTCGGATTCCCTCAGTAGTGCTAACCAAAATCTCCTTTTATTGATAAGAGCAAAATTTACACTTCGTCACCTGACTGAAGCACTTCCGAAGATAACGAAATATATCATCAACATTATAATTTATTTCATTCCTCCAAGTACTTTAAGTTTATCTCCTAAATAATGTTCTTCAATAAGACTGCGATTTTATGCAAATCTCAATACAGCTTACATAAATACCTTTAGTACAAAAGGCCCTTCCTAAAACTGACTGGTGGGAAGTAAAACACTGTATATAATATGTGAATGTACTGAAGAAGTAAATACTCTCCACGACATTACCGGCAAAGCCATTATTGCAGCTTAATATATTGTTATCACTTTGTTCAGAAGATGTCTTTTACACTGTATTCTTACTTATCACATATGACTTTCTTCGGTTTAGCAGAGCCCCATCCTAAATGGAAGGTTAAAAAGGCTGTGCTTTCCCCTTCCATTTCAAAAAGCCTGTCTTAATGAAAATGTATTTCGTCTGGAGGGAACGAGGATTGAATTGTAGATATGTAATCTTGTTAGAGGTATTACTTTAACTGCCACTGCGAAATGCATTGAATACATATCCGGGCAACACTCTGGGAGAAAATGTCAGACTTAGCTCTTAACAGGAGGAGAGTTATGGGCAAATCTATAATACTGTGGGTCATAAGCAGATGGAACAAGGGGTGATCTCTGATCTGAGGCGAAAACTGTAGCCCCAGAGGTGTTGGTGTTCGTCCAATAACATGATTTATCCTGTTGTCTTGTAGTCCGAGAGCTGATCTCCAATATCCCCTCCTTCTTCCAGTGGTGGATCCAGCGGTAGACAGTAGAAGTACTTACTCCAGACACTTGTGCTATGTCCCGCACCGACACACCTCCCAGCCACATCGTCACGATTCGCAGGCGATCGGTCGTCACTGGTCGCCTTTTAGCATTTCGTTCGTACATTGTTGTTGTCCTGTCCAGAAAATGTGATCGTAAGATAAATTATCATGATTCACTCGCAAATGGAATCGTAAAGTTAATAGTTTAAGTTAGAAGTTACAGTATTTTCACTCTTTTTCCTTTGGAAGATGCTGTTGACTTTACGGAGGACAGTTCAAAACGGAAGTATATATATATATATATATATATATATATATATATATATATATATATATATATATATATATATATATATATATTCCGCCTGGATAGGGACGCATTCATTAGTAACACTTAAATAACCGGTTATACTAACGCCTCACATCTCATACCCAACTCCCCGAAAGCAAGGTGGTGAACCACAAGGGAAGGGCAACATCAACCTGTAGTTCAGGGAGTTCATGTTGAAAGGGGCCTGAGCTCACATCAACAGCAAAAATAACAACTATTAATACTGTTGTTAATATACTCTTCTAAAATGAGGAACACTGTACGTTAGGAAAACGAAGTCCTTAGGATGAAGGGGTTTATAGGAAGCTGGGTATCTACCTCTACATTCAAGCACCTTAATAACGGAGGGGAGAGCGACGGGCAAATCTCTTCCATATCGTGTTGCCCTGGGCCATCAGGCTGTCCATTACCCTACTCGCAGCACCTTCATTTGGTCTCCCTTTCCTTCTCTCCTTCCCCATCTCACTCAAAAACATTCTACCAGTCAGTTTCTCCTCTTTATTCCCTCCTATTTCTAGGTATTTCTTCGACTTTCCAGGACACCACATAAGATATTTTACCCTCTCGCTCACAAGATTTGTGTCCTTTCAGGAAATTCCACACTTAACACTAGAATGTGGATAACATAATTGTAAGGCAACATCTTTCCATCCGTGCTCTCCTCCTTATTCCTTGTCACTGCCTTCCGTGTACTGTGCATACAACCTCCAACCCCTTACTATTCACTTTCTTGCACTGCTTCCTCTAAACAGCCATCCTGTCTCATCACACAAAAAAGGTGTGTGAATGCCCTCATATTATAACTTTCCTGCACCTTTAAACTCACTGTTCACTGGATGGATTACATACCTTTCAAAAACCACAGCAATACTTTTTCATACATCCACATTTAAATTTACTTTCTTACCAACATTTCCAAGCTCATTCACTTAGGCCTGCACCTCCCACATATATACACTTCAAAGACCACCAGCAAACAGGAGTATCGGCAAATTCCACAACCTACCCCATCTGGCAAGGCACACTTTAAAATCGAAGACCCTGCTTTGTATTTATTTACAACACTGCATTTCTGTATAATGCCATCCATCCATAAAAACGTATGCCCAGTAACTGTAAGCAAAACTAAACTGCATTTCAGTTAGAAATAAAGAATAGATTCCAGGCTCTGAGCTATGCTGAGTGTGACACAGATAAAAGAACAAAATATTTCAAGGAATCAGTGGAGGTAGTAGGAAAAGCCAATACAACCAAAGGCAACAAGGATTAAAAAACTACCCTCGAGCTCGAGAAAAGAATAAAGGAAATGATGTAAAAACAAAGAAAGATGAAACAGAAACAGCAGAATTAATTAAGCTTATTAACAAGTGAGGGAGAGAGAGAGAGAGAGAGATCAAAGGAAAAGATCAGCATAAAGAAACCATCAAAAATGAAAAAAAAAAAAAAAAAAAAAAAAGGTTTAAACAAGTTCGAAGCAAAATAACACCTGAAATGCAACAAATTATATCCACTGAAAAATAAAAATGGTGGTCACTAAGTGTAGAGAGTAGATACTGAATATAGTTGAAGAATTTTACAAAGATCTATATGCATCAAACACAACAGTATCAACAACTAAGTTTTCAGTTGACACAAATGGAGTACCGGAGGTAACATTTGAAGAACAACCTTGTCGTAAATATATGAAAAAAGAAAAAGGAGCACGCGAAGATGGAATATTAGCGGATTTACTGTCGGATGCAGGAGCAGAAGTTTAAAACCATCTGGCCCACTATTTATCTAATGTAAAAACAAGAAGTTCTTTCCCAAACATGGCGTTGTACAAGAAAACAAGAAAGGTCACTCAGAACAGCTAAGTAACTATCGTCCTTTAAGCTTATAATGAGATATTTCCAGACTCTTCAATCAAACCCTTAAGAACAGAGCAACAACTTTGAATGAAAACCAACTTCCTGAGCAAGCAGGGTATTCCACTACTTATCATCTACACAATAAATCATTTAATGAACGAGATGACAATATAATAAAGCACTTTGCTTGAGTTTTGTTGATTACAAATAGGTTTCTGACTTAGTGGAGCATGTAGCAGTTTTTTATTCACTGCTGGAAAACAGCGTGAACAAAAACTTTGTTAAGCTGTTATAAAACATATACAGAGAGGAAAATGCTACACTTAAGTAACATAAAGACCTTGACAAAATAAATGACAGTGAAATGGGTGTGGCAGGGAGATACAGTTTCACCAAAATTATTTTCAGAATAGCTTGAATGCATTTTCAGAAAGGTAGAATGGGAAGACAAATTAGCAAACACTGAGAGAGGTAACTTAAATAATTTATAATATCCAAATGACATTGCAGACATTGCAAGAAATGTTAATTGACATAAAGCGAGAAAGCCTCTAATCGGAACTAGAAATGAAACAAAGAAAAACTAAAGCAATGTCTAATCCAAATATTCGAAAGGGCTTCATCAAATTATATGATTAAAATCTGGAAGGAGTTGAAGAACACAGTTACTTGGGGTAAATACTAAAACTAACGAGAGACCATGAAAACGAAATTAAAGGCAGCATTACAACTAGATAGAAACCTTTCAGTAAAAACAGAGACATCATAAAAAGTGGCTTGTAAATACTTATGAAACTATAAGTATAAAACTAATGTATAATTGCAGCTATGATGTGCTTTTTTATGACCTGGAAACTGATAAAAAAAAAAAAAATAATAATCCGTTCTCAAAGAGCAATAGAAACTCCAGTCTCGGGAAAATCTTTAAGAGACAGTAAGAGATCAACTGGAGTAAGAGAGCTGAGTAAAATGAAAATAATATGAAAGTTGTAAAATAAATTAAGGGGGGTGGGCAGGTCATGCACCATGCATAAGGATAACCTATGGAGCAAGTGGCTGATTGACTGGCCTCCAAGAGATTGTAAGCGTTGCAGGAAAAAAGCCAGACCGAAGATAGAAAGATGAGAAGTTTGCAGACAAAACCGGGCAGAGACTGGCTCAGTCAAGAAGGTTGGGGGAGGATTTTCTGTAGCAGTGGAATTCCACTGACTGATATATTTAATGACTGGCAAACCTACCAGTCTCTTTAACCCATTGGAGCCTGGTGTCCGGAATATTGGACAGAACTGGAATTTTTCAAGTCTTTAGAAAGTAGGGAATCCCCGGGTCGAGACCTATGAGCTTAGCGACTATAAGCCGATTGGCGGAGGGCAGTACGCTTAGTATCTACTCAGTGCCATGCCTCGCCCAGCCCCCCTAGGATCCAATGGGATATATATATATATATATATATATATTTATTTATTTATTTATATTTATTTATTTATTTATTTATCAACAACATCATCATCATCATCATCATCGTCATCATCATGATCAGCATCATCAGTCAATGCAAGTTCACTGCTAAACAAATGCCTCCCCCATCTTTCTCCCCGAATTCCATGACTTGGCCAATCAATGCCACTTTTTCCTGAAACTTTTCTATCTCATCTCTCGACCTCCTGTCTGGGCTTTCTCAGCAATGCTTACAGTCCGTTGGAGTTCACTCAGTCAGCCTCTTGTTCCATCGGTTATCCCTTATTCTTGCTATCTGACCTACCAACCCCCATTTCTGTTCTTTTATAACCTCCATAATGTCTTCGACTGTAATCTGCTCTCATACCCAAGTTGATCTCTTCCTGTCTCCTAATGATATTCCCAACATTAGGCTTTTCCATTGCTGTTTGGGATCGGATTAGTTGATTTCCCATCGATTTCCAGGTTTCACAACCGTACATCATAGGTGGGATTATACATCCGTTGTATACTTTTCGTTTCATACATAATGGCAAGCTAGTTTTCATGATGTCTCTATGTTTACCGAAAACTTTCCATCCAACTGTAATGCGCCATTTTATTTCACTATCATGGTCTCTCGTTAGTTTTAATATTTGCCTCAAGGAACTGTGCTCCTCTATTTCAAGAATTCCCTCGCTTATTCTGATCACGTTGTTTGATAAATTTGGATTAAACATTACTTTTACTCTGGTTCATCTTTAGCATGACTTTGAAACTTTCTCTATTGATGTCACTGAATTTTTCTTTCAATATCTCTGCTGTTTCGGAGATTAGGACAATGCCATCTGCAAAATCTTAAATGGTTTATATTTTCTCAGTCTATGCTTGTTCCTTTTTTCCCTGTCTAGGTTTCTGACAATAGTTTCTAGGCATGCTGTAAAATTTTTTGGCGAATTTGTATATCCTAACACACGCCCTTTTCAATCGTATTTTTTTTCAAGTCCCTAGGGAACTTAAATGTAGCAGTTCCCTTTTTATATGTGTTTTTAAGCAGTTTTACAATTTTCTCATTTACTACTTGTTCCTAAAGTGAATTGATATTTGCTATGTGATCCACTGAGTTGATAGCCGTTTCTTAATCAACATAACCTAAGCACATTGGTTTATTATATTTTGTAGTTTTCTCAATTAGCTGATTCATTGCGTGACGACAAATAGTAGTCGAATAACCTCATTGGAATCCTACCTGTTTGCAAGATTGGTTTTCTTCCATATTTGTTCATATTTTGTTCGTAAGGACTTTAGTGAAGAAATTGTAAATAACTTATAAGCTATTGGGTCGATAATTACTAAGATCTTTGAATCACCTTTATTGTAAAGAAGCATAACTATTGCAACTCACAGTATTTGGGGAATTTTCTTTGAGCGATGTATGCGGCTTTCATGGATTTGGAGAAAGCATATGACAGAGTGGATAGACAAGGATTGTGGAAAGTATTAAGAATATATGGAGTAGATGGGAAGTTGTTGAATGCTGTGAAGAGTATGTATGATGGTCCTAAGGCTGCAGTGCGTGTGGACAGTGAACTGACTGAATTTTTCTCTTCGAAGGTTGGGTAGAAACAGGGATGTGTCATGTCTCCATGGTTGTTCAATCTGTACATGGACGGGGTAATAAAAGAGGTACAAGGTAGGGTAGTGGATGTTGGAGTGGCCCTGGTGAGAGAGGGTAGTGTTTAGAAACTCCCTGTACTGTTCTTTGCAGATGATACTGTGTTGTTGAGTGAAGACGAAGGAGAGCTGCAAGGCTTGGTGGATGAGTTTAGGAGAGTGTGTAAGAAACAAAATCTAAAGGTGAATGTAGGGAAGAGTAAAGTCATGGTCTTTGAGAGAGGTGAAGTCAGTGAATGTACAGCGAGGTTGGATGGTGAGGAATTGGAAAATGTGAGTACGTTTAACCCCTTAACCGCGGGGCGTCACTTTCGTGACGCTCGGGCGCAATGGATCATACCCCGGGGCGTCACTTTTGTGATTCTGTGTTATTTTGAATTATCCCGGGCTTTCAAGTGGTGGCTTGTATCATCTATCAGTACTGCCAATGTCCAACACTAGTCAGCACTCCAAATCTCATCTGTACTCCCATCCATTGTTGACATTTTAGCAATTTTCCCCCCTTCCTGACTCCCCTCCCTACCTCCCCTCCATTACCCTGTCCTCTCACCTCCCACGCCGCGCTGCGCTAAGCAAATCTCCCCCGGATTTTTCCACAGATTTCATCCATTGAAATAAGCCCTATGCCCTATACTTATACAAAATATTATATACCAAAAAAAAATAAGGTAAGTGATAGTGGTATACACCAGGAATTGGCTAATTATCATCTGACAACACCTCACATGCATTCATTCACTACATTACCACGGTAATTTCCCCTTTGAATTATGCCTTGTAATGTATGTCTGTAATAAAAATATATATCAGAAAGGAAGGGAGAAGCCTAAGTGACATTTACATTCACCTGGAACTACCTAGTTCTTTATGTATTGCCGAGATTTTCTACCAATAATTTATTAGCATGTAAGTTAGCAGCTGTCATCCTCATTGTCATTGTCAACCCTTGCCTTCTCAGATAAGCCGTGGCATTTAGTTCCTTCTCCTCTGCTGTGGTCAAAACATGTCGCACTCGCGCCCCGCCATTTCTGCCGTTTCTGTGCCCATTGCAAAGGGCCCCGTGACCTCTACACCCAGAAAAAGTCGTGAGGGAAGCAGGAAAGGACTAAGTGTCTCTGCAGTGGAACGTGAACTAGCGGAATTGTCAATGGTGATGATGGATAGTGATTTTGACCCTTCGGGGGAATCGTGTGATGAGCCGGGTGAGGAAATTGTGCCAGAAAGTGCTAGTACGAGTGCTTCAGTGTCGAAAGTTATCCCTAGCTCCAAGGGAAAGGAGCCGTTAGTGCAGCAAGGGAAGGAATTTGGGAAGGGAGTGAAAAGGCGGTGCGTTAGCCCCAGAACAATGGCCACGCGTGACCCAGCCCGCCATGAGTCCCGAGTTGATTCACCTCCCTGTTCCCCAAGCCCCACTTCACTCATTTCTTCCTCTTCGTCTTCTGAATTATCTCCGGAGTCTTCGTCGTCGGAGTCACCACCAGCATCAACAGTGAAGGCAGGCCATAGAGGAAGAGGTAAATCCCTGACCAGTAAAAGTAGAGTTGCTACTAGAGTAAGGGCTGCTAGTGCTGTACGGCAACTCAGGGTCAGTGCGAGTGACCTTGAACGGGGTAAATCTCCCTCACAGCCACCCACCACCCTCACCCATCCTACACCGCCACGACAGGGAATCCTGGATGCCTTCGCGTGGATGGAAGGGTCCGATTTTGTGCCAGAACATTTAGTTTTTGATGAGAGCTCCTCAGGAGTACAGCCTGCCTTCACTCTTGACGATGATGCTGAGTGTGTGGACTTCCTTTTGGCCTTCCTAGATGACGAAGTCATGCAGCACATATGTGATGCGACCAACAGGTATGAATCACAACGTGCTGCAAGTGGTACACGTGCAGCCAAGATGCACTAGTGGTCCATGCTGGGAGTGCAGGAGCTGTATGTGTTCTTTGCCCTCATGCTTCTCATGCCACACTCAAAGAAGCATGTGTTGGAAGAATACTGGTCCATGGACCCCTTACTACCCTCACCCACCTTCAATAAGTACATGGCCAGAGATCACTTCCGGAACATCATGGGAAACCTGCACTTTACCGACAACGATGTACCTTCCCAAACCGACCCACTCTGAAAGATCCGGGAGATTCTGAGCAGAATGAAGGATAAGTTTATGTCATTCTTCCACCCCTTTCAGAAGGTTGTCATTGACGAATCCTTGGTTTTGTTCAGAGGACATCTTCGGTTTGTACAGTACATTCCAAGCAAACGCCATCACTTTGGAATCAAGTTCTTTGTACTGTGCGACTGTAAGACGGGGTACATCCTTGACTTCGTCATTTATTCAGCCAGCACTGTCGATCTGGATAAAACACACCCCCTTGGCTTCTCAGGCTGTGTAGTGAAAGTGCTCCTTGAAAAGTATTTTGGTGGGAATCATGTGCTGTATACAGACAACTATTATACAGCACCGAAACTTGCCAAATACCTTTCAGAGCACGGCATTGGCTCCTGCAGCACTGTCAAAAGTAATCGTGCCCACTTCCCTAAATTCCCAGAGGCAGGAACCTCGCAGCGAGGAGACATGCACCTACGCAAGTCTGAGAAGATGCTGGCAATACGGTGGCATGACAAGAGGGTCGTGCACATGCTCACCATGACAAGAGGGTCGTGCCATGACAAGAGGGTCATGCACATGCTCACATAAGGGGGAAATGACAGACAGTGGGAAGGTCGACCGTAGGACAGGCGAACCTGTGATGAAACCTGATGCTGTGTTAGACTACAATATCAACATGCGGCTGGTGGACAAGTCCGACATGATGATTGGTGAGATCGACTGCCTCAGGTGGTACAGGAAAGTTTTTCTGCATCTCATAGATATGACGATGCTGAAAGCCTTCATCCTGTACAAGATGAAGGTCAAGCCACCCAAGTCCTTCTCCCTGAGGTTGTTCGCCAGGACTTGTGTTCAGCAGCTGCTGGAAAGATATGGTAGGGTGACAGCAGCAACTCCAAGGCGCCATCCAGTAACACTTCCCGACCGACTTGAGCAGAGGGCGTATATGGATCGGCACAGACTGGTGCTAATGCCTGCCACAGGCAAGAGGAAGGCTGCGATCTGCAGGTGCCAGGTGTATGCACATACCACCCGACGCACACCTGAGCACAAACGCACCTCTTGGCAGTGCGCTGAGTGCCAGGTTCCCCTCTGTGTTACCTGCTTCTTTGATTACCACAGCCAGAAGCAGTTCTAAAAGTACAAGTGGGAAAGGAGAGTAATGTGTAAATAATGTGTAAATAGCAAGTGAAAGCAATGGATGTTCAGTACATATGATTGAACAGTGTATTATAGTTTTATCTTACTGAAAGTGACAGTGAATAACATAGTGTAAGTAAAATAGAAGGGTAAATATTGAAAATACAATAGAAAATGTAAATAGCAATGTAAGTAATTAGTAATATAAGAATATGAGTACAAATACTTTATGTTATAACAGTGAAAGTGAATCCATGGCTCTCTACGTATTTTACTGAATGAAAAATTGAATGACTTCAGTGACAATAAACTAATACTACTGAAGGAAACTTATGGATAAAAACTCCAGATATATATAAGTGTTATATAGTAATAGAAATATAAAGTGTGAGGGGTTTTATGAATAATAAATGACAGAGTACCAAGAGCGAACTAGCGCAAGTGTGAAGGTCATACGTGCTCGTAATTTTCATTGCTTTCACAGTGGGGGTTTTTTTTGGAGTATGGATCCCAAACTACTTGATAATCATAGAGTAGTGTTTATAGTGTTAATATCTGGCTGTGGTAATCATATTACTGGTTCTCGGGAAGTGTAAAGTGGAGACTTCGTTACCCAACTTCAGAGGTCTCCACAAATCCTACGGTAACAGAAGAAGGCTCAGCAAACATTCCAGGAGAAAGCTAAAGGTATGTGCCATAAGCATACATAATTTTAATATTCTAGGACTAATAACTGATTTTTGGCAAATATTTTTTGAGAGTCTGTCGGAGCCCGAATAACCCCGCGGGACACGCAAAACATTGGTAAACATGCCCGCGGTGTAAGGGTTAAGTACTTGGGCAGTGTGATGAGTAAGGATGGAGGTTTGGAGGGTGAAGTGCTTGAAAGGGTACAGCAGGGAAGAAAGGTTGCCGGTTCCTTGAGGGCAGTGATAAGAATCAGGGAAGTAAGCATGGAAGTGAAAGAGTTACTACATGACAGTATAGTGATACCAACTCTAACGTATGGAAGTGAAGCTTGGACGTTGTTGGAAGGACACAAGTCAAGAGTGAGAGCAGTGGAAATGAATTATTTAAGAGGGCCTGTGGAGTCACATGGAGAGACAGGCTGACAAATGAGGATATAAAGGAGCATTGTGGTGTGTATGTGGATGTGATAGGAAGCGTTTGGAGGAATACACTGAGGTGGTTTGGGCATGTAGAGAGGATGGAGGGTGAAAGACTGACGAAGTGAGTGTATGTGAGTTATGTGGACGGGGGAAGAGGGGAGGCCGAGGATGAGATGCAGGGATGGGGTGGAGAGATATTGGGAGCGGGGCAGTGTAATGGCGGGGGACAGGGCGACGTGGAGGCGATTTGTTTGTGGCCACCCCAAATGGGATTGAGGAGTCTGGCAAAAGATAGATAGATAGATAGTGTTTGATACTCGTGCATCTGACAGTGAATCTGCCACTGTTCAAGCTTCTACTTGGGCCTTCCCTCTCATTTCATACTTTTAAGAGAAATGTTTATTTGTCTTGTGTTACCTCAGGTATTATCACTTGTGTCAACTGAAAACTTAGCTATTGGTACTATTTTCGTTGTTGCATACAGTTTTTTGTATAATTTTTCAACTCTGCACCATCCTATCTCGACATTTCATTACAAAGTTTTTGTTTTTTTTTCAGTAATATAATAAGTTGCTTTCCTACAGCCATTTTACTTCGGATCTGTTTCAGACTTTCTCCTTTTTATGTGGGTTCTTTGAGCTGATCCGTGTTTCTCTTTCCTTTCTCTTCTCTCTGTATCATATTGATAAGCTACTTTAATTCCACTCGTTCTTTTCCATATTTCCTTGTTTTTACTTTTATCTCCTTTCTTCTTTCATGAGCTCGAGGGCCATTTAACGAATTAGCTTTCCCGAAAACCTCCCCTGATAATCCTAGTATCATTCTTAGCATAACTTAGAGTCTGAAGTCGGTTTGTTACTTGTAAATGAAAGGCTGCATTGCTTTCACTTACTTTTATTGGGCATATCTTTTAATTTTTAATCAGCTTATTTCTTTCACTTCTCAAATTGAATATGGCTGTGCAATCCACCATTCTATAATCACTTCCTACATTTACTGTGTTGATAACTTTAACAGTTATGTTCGTGCTGTTCTTTGCCGTTATAAAGTCAGTTTCACTTTTTTTTTTTTCTCCATTTGGACTTTTCCAGGTCCATTCTGTCCATGTTCTTTTGTGAAAGATTGCTTTCATTATTCTCATTTCAGTAAAATTTAGTATCATATCACCTGTCATTCCTTTCTGCCACGCCGAAGCTTCCCATACATGCTTCTCCATTTTTCATTTTGCAAACCTTTGCATTGAAGTCTCCTTTAAGTATAGTATGTCAGGTCTTTTCTTCTTCCATAATCTGGGAGATCCAGTCATAGAAAGTTTCTGTTTTTTAATACGAGCATTTTGAAGTCGATGCATATACTTGTATTACTTTCAAGGTGTACCTTTTGCCTAGCCTTATTAATGTTATTGCCACTCTGTCAGATACACTGCTGTATTTAACAACAATCTTCGCAATACTTCTGTTAATTAGAACCCTACACCAATTACTTGTTCATTTGCCTTCCACTGTAGTAAAACAGGTGGCTACTTTCTTGGAGCTGAATTAAATTTTCTTCTTTTCTGACCTATAATCTCCCGACTAATGTTTCCAGTTCAGCCTTAAAGGTGTCAAGTTTGTAATCTTCTGCAAGACTTCTTACATTGTATGTGTAGAACTTCACTCATTTCAGTTTATTTTGTTTCAGTCTCTGAATTGCCGGGACGGTGCTTACCCGCTTTTGGTTCCACACTACCCGTACACAGAGGAAGCAGTGCTGTTGCACCTTTGGTAGATGACGATTCAATAGAAATGCATGGTAAGTCATCACCAGTAGAATTCATCTTTGGTTAGAAGGACTGTGGCAAAAAATCTTGTCTCCCAGCCACTTAGTTTATGATGAGTTGTTTTTGTGCTACCTTATTCAGTATATTAATGGAGCCGTATATGTCTATGGGGGCTCTCATGGTCCACTCCGTCTAAGATGGTACCTCGTATTATATGCAAGGCCTTCCCCTGTCCTCTTCCCGTGGACATGCCAACATTTAAGTCAAATAACTCGCTTAGCTCATTTTCGGCAACCATTTCCGTCCACGTAGTCTTACATATCTTAACAGTATTCACACATTTTTTTTTTATACGAGGAAGAAGGAACCAAAGGCCATGAGCCCGCAGTAACAGTTCCCTCCAAGAGAAAAACAAAATACAATAGAGAGCCAAATTCAAGATCCGATCATTTTGAGATCCCTGAACACACTGCGTTTGAAAGACTGGAGATCATAGGCAGCAGGAAATACAGACAGAGGGAGACAGTTCCAGAGCTGACCTGTTGCATAAATGAAAGACTGGGAGTAACGGTTAACTCTTGCATTAGAGAGTTGGACAGAAAAGGGATGAGAGTTTGCTGCCAGACAGGTGCTACGCGCCCGTCGTAGAGGTGGAGGAATGCAAGCAGACAGTTCAGAGGAGCAGTGACCATTAAAGTAGCGATAGAAAAGAGATAAAGATGCATCAGAGCGGCGAAGAGACAGAGGTTGAAGGGAGTCAATAAGAGGAGGAGAGTTAATGAGACGAAAAGCCTTTGACTCCACCCTATTGAGAAGAGCTGTATGTGGGGAGCCTCCCCACACATAAGAGTTGTACTCCACACAGGGGCGGATAAAACCCCTGTATAGAGTCAACAATTGTGCAGGGGTAAAGAAAGAGCGGAGTCGGCTTAGCACACCCAATCTCTTGGAAGCAGATTTTACAAGAGATGTAATATGATTTTTCCAAGATAAGTCCCGAGTAAATGAAACCCCAAGCATGTTCAAGGATGATGCAGGATTAAGCTGAATATTATTAAACATTAGTGGGTATACCTGTGGAAGATTTTGTCAGGTTGATAGGTGTAAGAACTGAGTCTTAGATGCATTAAAGACAACCATATTATTTTTACCCCAGTCAGAGATACGAGCCAAGTCAGACATTAGGTGTGCCATAGCCTCATCCCTTGTTTGTTGAAGTAACTGTTGAGATGGGCGTTGCGGGAACCGAATGGAAAGGTGAAGGGTGGAGTCATCAGCGTATGAGTGGATAGGGTTAGATGTACAGCTTAGAAGATCATTGATGAATAAAAGGAAGAGAGTTGGTGATAGGACAGAGCCCTGAGGAACACCACTGTTGATAGATCTAGGAGAAGAACGATGGCCGTCTACAACAGTGGCTATAGAACGACCAGAAAGGAAACTAGCGATGAAGGCACAGATGGAAGGATAGACGCCGTAGGAGGGCAGTTTGGAAATTAAAGATTTATGCCAGACTCGATCGAAAGCCTTTGAGATGTCAAGTGCAATGGCAAAGCTTTCGCCAAAGTCCCGAAAGGAGGATGACCAGGAGTCTGAAAGGTAGGTGAGAAGATCGCCAGTGGAGCGTCCCTGACGGAACCCATACTGACGATCGGAAAGAAGGTTGTGATAGGAAAGATGCCTTAAAATTTTTCTATTAAGAATTGACTCGAAAACTTTTGAAATACAGGACGTCAAAGAAATTGTACGATAGTTGGAGGGTTGGGAGTGGTCACCCTTCTTTGGGACTGGCTGAATGAGAGCAAACTTCCAGCAAGAAGGAAAGGTACAAGTTGACAGACAAAGGCGAAAGAGTTTGCCTAGGCAGGGTGTAAGCACAGAAGCACAGTTCTTGAGAACAACAGGAGGGACCCCATCAGCCCCATATGCCTTGTTAGTACTGAGGCCAGTGATGGCAGAAAATACATCAACTGAAGAAATTTTAATGTCAGCCATGAGGAAGTCAGAGGGGGGAAGTGATGGAGGAACAGCACCGGAATCGTCTAAGGTGGAATTGGAGGAGAAAGTCTGTGTGAAGAGATCTGCTTTATCAGTAGAAGAAATTGCTACAGAACCATCAGAGTAGAAAAGAGGAGGGAAGGATGATGAGGTAAAGTTGTTAGAAAGATTTTTGGCACGATGCCAGAAGGAGCAGGAAGAATTCGAGTTGGAAAGTTGAGAGCATTTAGTATGGATGAAATTATTTTTAGTAGAGCGAAGAACAGACTTAGCACGATTCCGGGCAGAAACGTAAAGACGATGTGATTCAGGGGTGGGTTGGCTCCGGTACCTTTTGTAGGCCTTCTCCTTGTTGCGGACAGCATTAGAACAAGCGTGATTAAACCAAGGCTTTCTTGCATTAGTCAAAGGATATGAGAAAGGAATGTATGCTTCCATGCCCGAGAGAATAACCTCTGTAATGCGCAAGGCACACTCAGATGGCTCACGGCCATTGAAGCAATAATCATTCCAGGGAAAATCAAAGAAGTACTGCCTGAGGGCCTCCCAGTCCGCGGCTCCAAAATGCCACAGACGACGCTTCCCTGGAGGGTCCACAGGCCGTACCGGAGTGATAGGACAGGTTAAGGTAATAAGGTTGTGATCGGAGGAGCCCAACGGAGAGAAAAGATTAACAGAGTAAGCAGAAGGATTAGTTGTGAGGAAGAGGTCAAGTATGTTGGAGCTCTCTCCAAGGCGGTCAGGGATACGGGTAGGGTGCTGTACAAGCTGCTCTAGGTCATTAAGGATAGAAAAGATGTAGGCTTGTTCACCAGGTGGATCCGTGAAAGGAGAGGAGAGCCAAAGGTGGTGGTGAACATTGAAATCTCCAAGAATGGAGATTTCAGAGAAAGGAGAAATGGACAGAATGTGTTCCATCGTAGAAGTAAGATAGTCGAAGAATTTTTGATAGTCAGTAGAATTAGGGGATAAGTAAACAGCACAGATATATTTAGTCAGAGAATGACAGGAAAGCCGAAGCCAGAGTGTGGAGAATTCAGAAGAATCAAGTTCAGGAACACGAGAGCAAGATAAGTCGTTGCGTACGTATACACAACAGCCACCTTTGGCTTTGAAATGAGTATAGAGAAAGTAGGAGGATACAGAAAAGGGTTTGCTGTCAGTTGCCTCAGACAGCTGAGTCTCCGTTAGAAAAAGAAGGTGAGATTTAGAGGAGGAGAGGTGGTGCTCAACAGAGCGAAAGTTAGATGAAAGGCCGCGAATGTTGCAGAAATGAAGAAGAAGAGAGTCAGACAGTGGTTCCAGGCACCTCGAGTCGTCACCAGGAGAGGGGCAGATGGCGGGGGCATTTATGTTCCCCCCCCCCTGGGGACTCCGAGGCTTGGTGAATCGACGCCATTATGGTGAATTTTGAATAGGAAGTGTAGTGTGTACTGTGCATGTAGTTTGGTGAAGATAGTTAGAGAAATTTGTACTGGAGAGCATGCTGGCCTACTCTCTGTGTAACTGAGACACTGAAAAAGTTCAGCAAAGGGGGATGGTCAGGAACTAGTCCTGAGGGCTGATGAAACGGGAGCTCCAGCACTCCCTGTCATCAGCTTTCCATCCACCTCGGGAGTACTGCCCTGCTCGACTGGTGCTACAGTCTACTCCACTTATCTACCATGTACATTTTCATCAACTTTAACTTAACTTTTCTGTCTACTCTGCCAGTTACTTTCCCGATACCCATTAAGGCACCATACAGCTTGTCTGTGATAAACGTTCGAAAGATTTTTTTTAGTCTACTCAGTCAATCCTTATAACAATCATCACTGATTATTTGCATAGACTAATTTAATAACAAGTCCGTATCAAATGTATCATAGGACCTAGATGTGTGTAATATTTTCATATATCCTGCCAAATCAACAAAAAAGGTGTTTATGAGTTCCATGATTTTATCTTTTGTTCAGGTAAAAGATATAGTACACGTCATCACTGCGATATTATGTAAAATATAACGAAATAACAAATCAAAATTCTATTGAAATATGAGATATTCCCTAATTTTTGATGAGTGACTTGTCGGCACCGAGGTGAAGGGTACACTCGTTGGAATGCCAGCCATCCAATGAGGCGGGAACTGGGATGGTGCACATTCGAGTATGGTATCAGACAAATTTTCTAATTTACCCAACAGTGTTCTGCTATCGCACTACTTTACATTATGCTTTGAACTTTCAGTTCGTCAGTAAGTATTTTATCATTTTAGCTTCGACTAACTACAATTACAACAGCTGTGACAAGATATGGGCTGCGAGATATTTAAAGGTGATGGGTGACATATACCCTTTTCTTCCCCCAGGTCTACTGTACCAGTAGTTTGTCCAAATTCATGGAATATGTTTTATTTCATTGGAATTCCAATGTCTTATTAATTTAGTTTTCATAATATCGCAGTACTTTAATTTGCCAGAACAAGGGGAAAAATCAACCAACTCATAAAACATTGTGCAAACTGCCGTTTCGGCAGGAGATATGAAAATTTCTCAAGTATCTAGGCCAGAGGTAGGGTATCAAGCTGGTGGTCCCTGGGCCACATGTGGCCCTCGAAGAGGACAAGAATGGCCCGCAATGACATAAGAAAAATAATAAATAATAAACTAAAAATCGCATAAAATTTGTCATATGATCAAGTGAACAAATGTTTCAGCACTGTTAGGAAGTATTTATTGACATTTTGACTGATGAAAATACCATTTGAATAATTTATTGGTGAGCAAATATGTCACGAAACCTATTAATATATTATCAATAACTTGAAGCAGAAGCCAATGCCACTGCAAGGGTTAGAAGGCATATCTAACTTCTCCGAACGTTTGAATAGGCTGTTGCTTTACCATATTATATATCATACCGGAATTAATTTCACTCAATAAGTTTCGAATTTTATATTGAAAATTTAAAATTTGCATGCAATTTAAGCTTCTAGGCAAAGATAGGTCTTTCCTACTAGGAACTATTATTTTTACTTGATCTCAGAAAAAGAAAATGTGGATTGGAGGGCAAACTGAAACTGTTATAAATTAATCCTTGAGGTGTAGACCATGTTTGTTTTTAAATAATATATATCTCACTTCATTACGTGTTCCTTTTATATACCTACGCTGATGTAGATAAGGTTAGGTAGACTTGGCCCTCAGACGATCAACAGAAGTGAAGTGTGGCCTTGGGATGGATTGAGTTTGACACCACTGATATAGGCCATCTGATAGACTTTGTAAGGCCGCGTTATAGAATTAGTATGTGCATAAAAGTATATATATATATATATATATATAGGTAGGTAGATAGATAGAATGATAGAGTGATACAGATAGGTATATAAATATTATTAATCCAGTCTTATCGCCAAGCGGTTATTATACCCCAAGTAAATAAAAACAATGTGAAATACATCATTACTGGTGAGTACACTAGGGCAACCAATCAGCTACAAGTTTTCAAAACCTTAATGCTCATTTTTTCTCAGACGAGATCGAATAGGCTGGTGCTTTTCCCCTTAACTTTCTTCAGTGTCCCACATTCTCCTTTCCTACTGATCCAGTCCTTTCTTGCCTCTCTTCTTCTCACAGTCAAGCTACAAACACAATTGCAGGCATTGTTTTCGTTGTATATACGCGTATTCAGATCCTCATTAAGAGTCTCTCTCCATCTGGTTGCTCTCATTTCTACACTAGCATTCTAACCTTGGCTTTCTCCATGTGTGCAGCCTCACATATGCTGCACTAGCAGGGGTACCCGGCGTTGCCGGACCAAAAAGGCGAACACTCTGATCCTATTTTCTCTAGTTCAATCTTCTTTCTACTCCAGAAAGACCATGAACCTATTATGCTTTTGAAGAGGGATTATAAGAGGCCCAAGAACTTTCTATTTCAGCTTTTGCAGACTACCGCACAGTATTTGTGTGCACTTGATTACTATTACCGGTGACCTAAAGTGACCTCTGACTGGTGACCTCAATGACCTCAGAGGTCAACCGCACATAGCCTATGTAGGAACTGGAGATCATATGAGTCTCCATGCCAGAAATTGGGCTCCAGGGGTACCGGGCGTTGCCCGAGCCCAAAAGGCAAACACTTTACCGGTGACCTCAAATGACGTAGATCTGAATTTTGACCCATCTAAAACCATCCTTGGGTCACCCTGATTCTGAATATATATGAGACTGGGGGTTTCTGGCCCTTGGTTCGGCCGTGATTGAAGGACAAACAAACAAACAATGCAGCTCTTTTATAAATGTAGATGTAATAGGAAGCAGTAAGAAGACAGCAGGACTGCACCTGGAAAACGTGGGGGGGCAAAAAAGTGGTAGAAGATATTCAAAGAGATTAGAAGAATAAGCAGGGTACAGATAATGTGGAAGTAAAGCCCTTCATGAAAGGTAGAGATGGATCGATACACGCAATGTCTGTCAAGACGCAAGTCTAATATTTTGCAGTTTTTTTTTTATTTGTCCATCGACAGAAATATTTCTCTTCTGCAGGCACTATGAGTCACATTATGATGATTTTCTTGCCGGCAAAATTTTTGAAAGCTCTAATGAATTGGATATGAACTCGTAGCCTGTTTCACTGGAGCATTGTTCAAAGTCCTCCACTTTTGTAGATGTTGAGAGAGTTAAAACATTCTTCTTTTGCTGTTTCACTTACTTTTCTCGATTGTTTACGTGTATGACTGTGTATGTGATTAACAGCTCGTTCCCTTAGGTCCAGTAGCCTGTTGTCACAAAGCTTTTCATGTCACCATCAGCTCTAAATACCCACTCTCCATCCTGAATACATACTATAACTGTTTCATTGATGACTGGTGCACTGGCATTGCCGGGAATTTCTGTTTTACTGGCTGTCGTGGAAGAACATTAATTTTGTGCCACGGAATTTCAGTTAATCAGATTGTTCCTTGCCCCACCCTGTGCACAGATCCTCACCGTTTCAGACAGTAGACAATCACTAACAACTCTGGCTTCATCCGCCAGGTGTAAATTTTGATTATAAACAAATACAGTAATAGTTAAAGCTAGAAGCATCTCACAACAAGAATTTTTGACTTGTTATATCATATTATCCCCCCCCCCTTCTCTCTCTCTCTCGTTTAAGTTATAATATTACTTGAAACGTACATCCTCCGATAAGTTTCTTCATTTCTTCTATTCCATTTATGTTCATGCTGTTCCAGTGATATTAATTCCATTTCATCATTTCTACCATCACATAATCCCTTTCTTGCCCTTATAAAAATTTTGTCACACATGAACTATATACAGTATTCATCACCCTAATATTAATTTCTATACATAAACAATCGTTTTATTGTACATTCGGTTTATTCGGTCCAAAATGCCCAGCGGTCGTCCCAAGTGCAGTACCTTCTCTAACATGGGTTTGCATTATTATTTCCCGACACAAACGCCTTCAGAGTTTTGTGTTTCTCCATTGCTTAGGATCATCAGAAAACTTATCAGACTCACCTTCATCAAATAATTTTTGAGCATACAATCAGATAATCACATAAATTTAAGTATTCACTTTAATTATTACATGTGGTGCCCCTTCATTTAAGGACATCAGGAGCTGAGACAATAAACAGATCTCAGTATTGGTTTAAAATATTGGTGATATACTGAGAAACGTGGTTATGCAGACATTTGTAAGGTAAAGGAAGAAGAAATAAAAGAAAAGCATTCAGGAGCCGAATGCTAATCGCCCGCCAGAATATGCTGTGGCCAAGTCCAAGATTTCGGCCATATGATGGCTCAAGATGTTCATGAGATATAATGGTGCTCAAGGCGGGCGATAAAAACTAGTTGACATTTGGCGGCCATTTTGGTGACTTTGATGTTGACCCCGAGTGCTCATGTTGGAACTCGGACAAGATTTTAGCCATATCTTGATACCCTGAAGGTTTCATATTGATAGTTGAAGCCGATGATCAGATATAATGAGAACACACACACACACACACACACACACACACACACACACACACACACACACAAACATCGACAGACACAGAGGCAGGCAAAAACATTATCGCTCCGCTTTCAAAAGTCAGGCGATAAATGTGAGTAAAACGGTTGGACATTAGTTGTATCTCAGACAAGAAAACTATTTTTGGAAGTGGTACAAGACATTGCCATAACGGTGAAAATGAGAAGATTGAAAGTAAAAGAAAATTTAGTGGCAGATGGGAAGATTATCGAGAAGAAAATCTACCGAATCCGTTGAAGGTCAGACGAAAACACTATCGAGAAGAAAAACTGCTGAATCGGTTCAGGGTGGGAATAGGACAGTAATAACTCTTTTTATTACCGCTGACGCACAAAACCGGAATAACCTGTGTGAGAAAAAGACACTGTCAGAAAGAAACAGAGACGTGAAACATGTTGAAGAAAGCAAAGGCAACTAATAATGTTGAGGTATAACGAAAATTATTAAGACATATGGCATGGGCGGACCCAGGGATATTTTTGAGGTGTTGCCCATATCATTTACCAGATTATGAGGGCTCGACATCGCCTTGATCTACGTTAACTAAGTATCATTTGTCAGCAAGGATGGTTTATGTGGCAGAAATATACTTAATAAATAAGAAATGCAGTCTTTTAATGTACAGTACGGGATATTACCTTTGTGTAATAATCCAGGGGTGTTGCCCGGGCTGCCTGGGCACCACCCATAGATCCGACCATGATGGCAATGAATAACACGAAAAATTAGATGTGAAAATAAATGAAGTAGATGATTGTTGTTTTAGTTGAGTGAAAAACTCTGAGTATACCTTCGTATGACATACAGGTTATCGAACTAAATATTAATTATTATTGTGGAAAAGAATTGTGAAGTGTTGTAAGCAAAGTATACGAAAAAAATAATAGGGACGTTATGGTGCAAAGGAATATTATATTGTGAGCGCAAAGTGTTACACATGAGAGAATAATTTAAAAACAGACATGCATGTGCAGGATATTGATAAATAACTTAGTTATGCATATAATAAAATAAGACTTTTGGTTTTATATTTGACTGTAAATCGTTTTTTCTCCTAAATGTGTTAAATAATGTGCCAAAATATCGTATCTTGGCAGACCTCTCTTTAAACATGGGCCAGATAGGTTATTAATGCGTTGAGAGGGTATATTTGGCGTAAATATTCTGTGTTATGAATTACTTTGAATAATAGCTGTATCACTGGTGCAGGAAATGAATATAGGTTGTCCTTCACCACTGCATGCAATTCCGTGCAGTCTATAACGGGCCGCACAGGTCACCGCTTGTCTAATATAGGTATTTGTATATTACAGGTAAGTGTAGTTAAGAAAACATTTTTCAATAACTGCCAGAACTGGAGCCTTACCTTGTCAGTAGTTCCCGCCAGCAAAACCTCCACTCACTTTGCACGCTTACCCACTGCTGCAGTAGACGCTCACCTTTATGTCTTTATATACGGGTGGCCATCACGCTCACCAGAACGCACTGACGTAAAGCAAGCATTTATTTTTTTTTTCCCCATATGTGCGTAACTCACCCTGACATTTGTCTTCGGGAGAATCCCCCCACCCTCTCTCTCTCTCTCTCTCTCTCTCTCTCTCTCTCTCTCTCTCTCTCTCTCTCTCTCTCTGAGCCATTATCTTGCAGAAGTGATCAGTTTTTAATGCGGTATGTACTAAGGATAGAAGCATTTCTATATGACATTACAACAGCTCCTGTGTCATAAGAAAGCAATTTTCGTTCTGTAATAATAGCACTTTTTCCTCTGTAATAAGAATAAAATATTGGCATAATAAATATTATGTAACTAATCCATCCATGAATCAGTCTTTTATTCCCCCATCAGAACTGTACAAACTCCTGCTAGTCGTGACACTGCATGAGGGGCAATATGGCAACGATAAATTCAAGTCATAACTTGGATTTTACCCCATCATTACAATGAAAAGTTTTTTTTCAGTCGACTCTAACCGCATTCAGATAATTATTTCAGACTGAGACATCGATCACACTGAAGGGGTTAATGAAGGTTATACTTAACCTATCTACAGTATATTGAAAGCTCTCTCAGGAACTGATTAGCGTCATTTGGTAACAGTAGAAATAAAGCGGATACATCGTGCTGTGGCTGGATTTTGTTAAACCATTATGGGTGACAAATGGTTGAAGTGTCTTGTTAGTGTTGTTATCGTTGTGGCTCCAGGCTCATCAAATGTGCACCCGGTGGACTGCAGGCTTAAGTTGCTAGCTTCCTGCAGCCTACAACCCTCGTGCAGGGAACATGGCAGTAGCTGAGGCACGTTTGCATAACCTAGTAACAGAGCCTTCCGGTTATATCGATGCCACCACATGAAGTGTCCCTCTCCAACACCTGAAGTACCTTAACAGCCCTAGTAGTTGTAACCCCAGGTTCATCAGAATGTGAACCCAGTGGACTGTAGACTGAAGTTACCCTCTTCTGCAAACCACTGTCCTCCTTTTGTGGGATAAGGGAGGACGCTGTGGGACATTTGTAGAGCTGGACATCTGCTCTGCCTAGTTATGTCGGCGCCACCAAATGAAGGCACCCTTCTACTTAGTCCCATTACATTCGTTTCAAAAGATTAGGAGTATCATTTTTACTTTTGTGGCCTCCCGTATAGCTTCCTAAATCCATGAGGTAGTTGGCTGGCGCATTTAATTTTTTATTTATTTATTTATTTTTTATTATATATTTTTGTGTTGCACAGCCGCTTAAACATTTCATAATAATCTTCTTTCGTGAACAACTTGTTCGTCAACACTGTATGTTTACATTTCGATGTAGTAATACGCTGAGGACTATAGAGCAGATAACTACTATAAAGGTTTCGATCACGGAAAAGTAAATGATGGGCAATAGTTTAGTTTTATTAATGCAATCTTTGACGGCAATAAGAGGATGAGGGATAGCTTTTGAGTGAATTTCTGTGACATCCAGTAGACATTATGACACTGAGGAGGGTTTCAGAGGTGGAGAAATTCAACTGGGTTTGACTGTTATTTATGTAAGTTTGTCTGTTATAATAATGCCATGGCTAGTTAAATTCGAGAGAAAAGCATTTAGATCACCCAATATGAAAATGGGTTTTCATCTAAGCATACCGGCCTAAAGATGTCCTCAAGACAATCAACTGTATTAGAGGAAGCTTTAAGGTGTCCACGGATGAAACCTGTTATACCAGAGGAAAACTTTCCACACTGTAGTTCAGTGCATGCATCCCCAACGCCTAATTGACGGGTTATCTTCACACCAACTAATTCTGGTTAACTGTTATTTTGCACATATTATACAAAGACCTTCATCACGCCCGTTATCACAGCAATAACACTTTTCCATATGTCTACATATATGTCTACATATATTCTCTAATACAAAGAATATATGTCGCTTTCAGACAATAAAAAGTTCACTCCATAAAAGATAGACTGTAAAGACAGAACACTAATGTGTAATCATTCAAGATTATTATTATAAGGTAGATAACCGGCTGGACCTTCGGCCCACCTGTTAGCATTCTACTGACCACACAGACACCTTTATGGCCATACTGGTAGCTATTTATCCGTTGAGTTTATGATCGAGTCTGTAATTTGACTGGTGTTCATTAAGTTCTCTGTGACGAGGTTGCAAATACTTGGTTAAGTTCACCTACTGGTGAATACTGGTCGTGTGAGGTGAGAGTTGAGGTGACGAGGGATAATGAGAGGAATGTGTCCTGACTCCTGATGCCTCTTGTCTCTCTGTACCAGGCCGTTCCTAGGTCCATATATTGGTTCTTGGTTACCCCAGGTCCTGGCCTGAGTAGGGGCTGTGAGAGGGGGCCGTTGGTTTCCCCGGTTTTCCCCCATACCTTGGCCATGGTGACACGCCGGGTAGTGAGTTGCTCAGTTTCCTGCTACCTGCACCTTTACCCATCTTTGTCAAGGCCGTTTGTTCGGTGGTTGTGGGACCGTGTACTGTGCTTGTTAAACGTATTTGTCGGCATTCTCGAAGTTCTTGTTTGTCGTAAATGCCTGGGCTGTTTATTGGAGTTCGTACTTAGTTGGCTGAAATTTATCCAGTCATCAAAACCTTGTAATTGTTTCCGAGCAACCTTGCTCTTGCAGCTTCTGTTTAAGAATGAACCTTGGTGTTAGATGTCTGTATGATAACACGTCTCGTCTATGTCACCAATTCATAGCCTGAAAGTGGAGTTTGGCTTAACAGTACCAATGATCCTGTCGCCATACTACTTCACTGTGTGTTCCTGCAGGGTTTCCTATTCCAGGCTAGGTACAAGCTGTTATACAAAAATATCCATAAGTTATTTTTTTCTGTTTATTTCTGTTATGCTGGGTGTTCTTAAAACACCCGCGACAGAGCGGGGTCCTCTCTCTAGACCGGAAGTAGAGCACTCACAAAGGAACAGGGCATAAAAACTCGGCAGTATACCTTAACACATCTATTGTCTTAATCCAAACTCCTTACAATACATGAAGATACACTGAATATGGAAGGGACAAGGTGACAGAGTTATTATTATTGGTATAATGTGTCCACAAGCACAGTAATGATGTCGGGGGCAATATACAACTTTCTTTAATACACATAGATATGACAGGTCACTAGGGCACAATGTAGGTGTTAGAGTTAAGGCACAATTTCCATTTAATACACCCATCAGGATACACTACATATGGATGAAGTGAAGCGCCAGGTTAATCAGTACTACTATACATATCACATAGGCACAATGTCTGTACCCGAATTGCGGCACGCGGGAATGTCACTTAGCCGCGGCGACACTGTTTACTGGTTTTGTCTTTATTGACTGGTCTTAGTCTCGGGCCGCCACTGATACATTTCCCTGGTTCCATAGGGCTTGGGTATAGATGCAGTACGTTGGGTCAGTTAGGATAGGAATCTGGGTATATCACTTTTGTCTCGCTATTCATATTCACTGACCATTATTTCCTGGTGAATAGTTTCTGTCTTTATGTTCATATTCACTGACTGTCACTTTCTAGTATATTGTTTCTGCTTTACTGGTCACATTCACCACTGTCACGTTTACTAAGTCTTTGACACGACTCGAGAGGTGGAATGTGTCGTCACTGGACTGCTTATTCCTGGGGTTAGCAGAGGTGGTGCCCAGGAGTGGGAGGGGGCCCCTCGGGAGAGCTCTCCTGTAGGAGGCAATGAACAGCTCTCGGGGGCATCACTACCAGTGCATGTTTAGTAGCTGGTGTGCAGGGAGGCCCTTCCGTCTGGGGGCCTCGACCTGATAGGTGGCCCTTGGGACTGGGGCCAAACAGCTTCAGGAGTTGGGCCTGTCGCCTCTTACTCCGGACGGAGGGCCGACGGAGAGTGGGGCCTGAGCGGTCCTGCCTTGGGGTCCGCAGGCTGGCCCTAGGAGGCCTGGTGCTGCAGTCACCTACAGAGTGGGGCAGCGTCAGGAGCAGGCTGCGGCACCTCTTCTGCAGGGCGTCCGTCAGGGGCTGGCTTCGTCCAGGGACCAGCTGGAGGGCATGATCAGGACCTTGCCACCACTCCTGGAATGGCAGCACCTTCGGGGAACCACACCTGAAGGGAGAGAGAACAAGGCGTCCTACGCAGCCGAGAGGTAGTGGGCCGGCCGCGCAAGGGGTCTTCCCCTCCAGGAGAACCCTTGAGACTGCAGACAAAGAGCGTACGGTGGCCGTCCCTTCCCCAACACGTACGGTGGCCGTTGTTGTGGTTCCACAGAGTCTAAGGGCAGCAGCAGAAGGATGTATATACGGTGGCTGTTCCTTCCCCGGTACGTACGGTGGCCTTTCCTTACCCGGTACGTATGGTGGCCGATACCGCGGAGCTGCTCCCGAAGAAGGAAGAGGCAGATGATGGACGTACAGTGGCCGTTCCCTCCCCAGCATGTACGGTGGCCATTGCCGCGGGTCTGCCTGCCCAATGGGAAGTAGCTGAGGGATGTACTGTTGCCGTTCCCTCCCCGGTACGTACGGTGGCCATTACCACAGTGTTGTTTGTATCTGGAGCAGTTCCACTCTGATCCTGGTGAGGGCTGCTCTGTCCGTGAAGTCGTGCCACATTCCTGCGACGTTTAAGTTAGGTAGGTTGAGGGGAAGAGAGACACAAAGTAGGGGCTCCCCGGCACCCGTCTTGCTCTGGGCCAGTCCCGCACTCACCTGGCCCACCGTGGTGTCCTCCTGGGGTGGGTGTAGGGCTACGGCTCCGTAGCAGGGTGGGGGGTGGCGGGGTGGGGGTCCGGTGGCGGAGGCGCATATTTTAATTTCACTAATTAGTGAAACAAGGTTGTCTACAATTTGTTTGGATTTTGTCTTCCATCACATCAAATAAATCACAGTAAATAGCATGCTTATTATACCAGTATTATATATTACACGCTGTCTCTTGACAGCGTTTGTGGAGTTGTGCATTTGTGAATAAATTGTTTGGGAACTCTCACTGACTGTTGAATGGTTTGAAGGATCGTAACTGGTTCAGAGAGAGACAGACAGACAGACAGATAGACACAGGTAGACAGACAGAGACAGATGGGCAGACAGACTCAAATAGACAGAAACAGGTGGACAGACACACACAGACACAGACATAAAGGGACAGACAGACAGACAACAGACTTAGATTGATGGATAGACAGACACAGACAGACAGACAAACAGACTTACATAGACAGATAGACAGTCATAGACATACAGGTAAACAGACAGACACATCTGCAGACAGGAGCAGATTGTAGCACCAGTCGTGCAGGGCAGTACTCCTAAGCTGGATGGAAAGCTTATGACAAGGAGAGCTGGAGCTCCTGCTACATCAGCACTCGGGGCTAGTTCCTGACCATCCCCCTTTGCTGAACAATTTCAGTGTTTTATTAACACAGAGAGTAGGCCAGCATGCTCTCCAGTACAAGCTTCTGTATCAACACCAAACTACATGCACACTGCACACTACACTTCCTTCTCAAAATCTTAGAAAAATTGGCGACTAATAATATAGCCTCGGAGTCCCCAGGGGAGGGGGGGGCCATAAATGACCCTGCAATCTCCCCCTCTCCCGGTGACAACTAAACGAGCTGCCAGGAACCACTGACTCACTTCTTCATTTCTGCAACATTCGCGGCCTTTCCTCTAACTTTCTCTCTGTTGAGCGCCACCTCTCCTCCTCTAAACCTCATCTTCTCTTAGCCCGTCACGTCCCGAGGTTTCCTGCACCTCCGACATCCCTCAGTCCCGAGCTATTTGGGAAAAAAAAAATTTCGGCTAAAACTTTCGCTTTGGTTGAGAAACGAAGGAAAATCACCAAGAAACGGCTTACAGTGGTCTATAAGTGGTTGGAACAGGTGAGATCCCACGCACCAGGTATCGTATTCTCTCACTGACGTGTGAGGCACTCACGTTTTCTATGGTAGGAAATATTGGGAGAAACAACACACATCACCTCTATATTTATTGAATTTGAACTAATAAACAATAACAGTAGCAATATAATGGGTTTCAGACACATATATATGAAAAATAAGCATTGTACCATCACGCGAGCATAGCGAGTTAGGTCAGAGTCATAACATGCTATATGCTAAGTTTCTTGTATCAGTCAACATATCATTTTTTCTACTTGTATACTTCTGTTTCAATGACATTTTACCAATTTTTACTGTTTGTAAATGTTTTCAGATATTTTTATTGATTATGATGACATGCAGCATAAGTTTAGTGCACATCAGCTTACTAAGCACACTCGCTATGACTCGTATTTCAAGATACCCAATTGTTTTATCACTTTCCTATTATTTTTCCCTTTACATAGAACCTTTCCTCCACCACTGTAAATGTTTTCAATTATTTACATTCATTACGAGGGCATTTAGCGAAACGCTAGCGCATATTCACGTAGCAAGCACAATCTCAAACACTCGTGTTTCATATTCTACTTTATTTATTCACGCCAATTATACTTTCCCACTTACATTACACACGTTTACACCCCTATACTGCACTATACATAATTACTGGCATTATTTATTCAAGTGAGCATCAGAATATCGCATGAAAATACCCTCGCAATGAATGTTTCGACCAACATAATACTCTAACACTTACATACTAATTCTTCACATATATTACACACTTTCCCACTTGTTGACTTCTATTTTCATAATTATGGGCCTTATTCATTCAACTGAGCGTCAGGATATCACATCTCTATGCACACGCTAGGAATATTTTGACTTAGAATATATTTCAGCACTTAGAATAATTTGAACTTATACCCGTTAGCATTTCCAATAATAATAATTACATATTTACGGGCCTTATTTATTGCACTGAGCGAAAGAATATCGCATCATAAAACCCTCGCTAGGTATGTTTCGACTTACAGCATAGTTATACACTTACATACAATTTTTGCACTTATGTTATACCCGTATCCACTTTATACTAATATTTTCAGATCAACATGACTGATAATTTCACTGAGTGTCTGTTTGTCGCATTCACTTCATAGTTTCAGCATCCTATTGCATTCACACCATATCAGAATTGCATCAACGTGTGATCTTCGCTGAAACATGGGTGAATACAGAGACCCACGTCACACTCGACGCACTCATAGCGGGTGTCCTTCCTCTGTGTGGTGAGTCTCACCCGGGAATTGCTACACACGTGACACCTGCGTTGGAGCCTAGGTCTGTTTGGCTGGGGAGGGATAGGAGTGGGGAAATGGCGGCCGGATATTCTCAGGGGAGTTTGGGCAATAGGGGCAGTGCGGGTGCGATGTTGGGGCCTTTCAACAGCATAACGTGCAATCATCTCTCTTGTGAGCTCCCTCACAAACCCATCAAAGGTTTCGTGAACTCCTGTTGTCATGGTGTGAAGGTGGTGGCAATTCAGAGCGGTGATGTCTAGCAAGTGAAAGAACAGTTTCTTATACCACTTCATTGTGGTCCTGGCACACTCTACCGTCAATATCATGGAGTCTGACTGGTCCACCAGGCGCATGTTTATGTTATAGTCCATGACACACTCAGGTTTCCAATGTGATGCCTGTTCTCACTCTGGTAATCAACAGAATCAGTACAGTGCATCAAGGGGTGGTGAACCGTGGACAAGAGGCTTACTTCTCTATTATGGATCCATACAGTTGCAAGGATGTTGTTGGCTTTGAAGAAGACAACCTCATTCCTGTCAAGTTTCCGCCCTACCTTGGCCATGTGATGCCGGTTCACCTTCACGGTTCCACAGACTCCCGTTTCATGCATGTGAAGATAACGAGCGAGAAGAGGGCCAGTGTACCAGTTGTCCAGGTAGAGGACGTGACCACGATGAAGGTAGTCTTCTATCATTGTCTTTACCACTGCTCCCGACAGTCCAATACTCCGAACTTCTGTTATGTCTGTCTGTGCACCGGTGTACAAGACTATGTCTTGCACGTATCCAGTCCTACAGTTGCACATAACAAAGAACTTGAACCCGAAACGGTGCCTTTTGCTGGGTATATACTGCCTAAATGAAATATTACCTCTCCACAACACGAGACTCTCGTCTATGATGAGGTCTCTTTAGGGATAAAATGATGAACGAGAAGTTTGCCTCAGGTGATCAAAGACCAACCTAATTCGCCTCACCTTATCTGTGTCATTCGCATTTGCAGGATCATGAGCATCATAGAAATGGAGTGAACGAACTACAACCACCTTCAATCAACTACAAGTAACAACTCTACGAGTCGTCTGTATAAACTTCTACACGCACCTACAGGTAGCGACAGTCTTCATCCTACAACGAGTAAATCTCAAGAAAAAAAGGACCAAAAATACATCAAGTAAGAAAATACAAAACAAACAAACGAAGAGTGAGACACGACTCATAACTCATAACCACCAGACCTCACCCTCCTCTCTCTGCTACATCCACCCAACCTCCACCGATGATGCAGGAGTGAAGAGGTCAAGACAACGAAGCAAATACCAAGTCCATATTCACAGCTCATCTTACTCACTCATCTTCACTCAAGTTACTCATCACTACTCATTTACTCACCACAGCTACCAGTGTGGGAAGCCGACGTCACCATATGCTGAGGTGACATCACAACGCGAGTCTGCCATGCCAAGCAACGTGTGACTGACACCAGGCACTTCTCAACCACTACTCATTACTCATTATTCACAGAGGTCCTACTCATACTCATTTATTTTCACAGTTGAGTTGCAAATTCGACGTTCTATGCTGAGGTTTGCCTGGGACAGCTATTAACCACCACAAGCACCAGGCCATGGAATTTCCTGAGTAATATTGTCCATCAACACAGCACTAGAATTATCAAGAGATCTTCAATCAAACCTGCATTTTTCTTCCGAGATCGACTTTTGTATCGACACACCTCTACGATCTGTATCAAGTGGGTAAAATTATACTTACTCATTTCTTCTCAGTGCTAAAATTAGCTATATTCAACTTTTTTTTTACTTATTTCCATATATACACTTATACACTCACTATCTATCATTTATTTCAACTTATTTACTCATCTATTTTGTTAGGACATAAATAAACAAGAGGCGTATTTCATAACACCATATCTTAATGACAGGATTATTTTCGCCACCACCCACGTTAATACCAGATGACACACAATTTGCCACAACAACAGACTCACAATTAAGAGAGCACCAAGGCAACACATCAGATGACACACAATTTGCCACAACAACAGACTCACAATTAAGAGAGCACCAAGGCAACCCACCCCTTGTACAAACCTCACCACACACTAAAGACCAAGAAACAAATACGGCAGTTTCAGATGATGAGTGGGAAACCCCCTCTGACGTAGCAAGTGAGGACTTTGTCGCTGACTTGCACACGTATGCCAATATACTTAACAGGGTTCACCGGTCCGGTCGTACATATTCCACCATTCCCTCACACAACGATAAACACGTCCAAGTTGAATTAACAGAGCAAACAGTGAAAATGAATCAAGAAACAAATACCGCTGATCTAACAACCACACCTCAAGTGTTTGTGTATCACGAGGATAAAACTGCCCCAAAATTCTCTGGCACAGACAAAGATCGCATTGATGTCATTTCATCAGTCAGTCAGTGTGAACAAATGTTCATCAAGCGACACATACTAGATGAACAAGAGAAAATTGCTATTTTTTCATCTTGCATAAGCCAGAAAAGATGTCCAGCAAGCAATTTACTTCGCTCAGACAAGCTCCATAAAGCTAGGACATATGATGAATTTAAAACTGAATTTTTGAAGAAATTTTCTGGAGGTATGAACTTCTTGCCAGGTATAATTCCAGAATTACATAAAATTGTAGATCTTGTAAGGGAGCACACTACAAACCATGTGCTCATTGAAATAACTGCTGATGTCTCCACAATCAAAAGAACATTGTTAGTTACTTTGGAAAATTCTAATTGGATAACAGATGATGGAAAGATGTCCCCAGACCTCGTCGTGGACATCATTGGTTATGTAGCTGCCTTGTGTAAATTACCTGATAGGACCCTTAAGATCGCCAAGACGATCGCGTACACCCCAGGAATGTGCTTGCTAGACTTAATGAACGAGGTAGAGATGCAGTGCAGTAAAGCAGGTATGGTCGACACACATGCACATTCTGGTAGAATGAGGGTACCTGAGACAGTATCAGCTGTGAAAACATCTACACCTACCCCAAACAGAGAACAAAATCGATCGCGACCCGAAAGCAGGCAGACCAAACAACCAAACATGACAAGGCCTCGATCACAGACGCCGTGCTACAGGCAGTTTAATAAGGTTTTGCACAGCCCGAACAGGTCTCGTGCCATAAACAACACTTCTTATGGGAAATCACATCGTAGGTCACACACAAACATTTCCACCCACTGCCTGATATGGACTTAAACATGAGCACAAGTATTAAGTTGACTTCCCCTAAGTTTGAAACTATGCAACTGATCAATGAAACAATGAAGCCCTGGGAAGATTTGAGTTTGAGTATGTTCAACCCATAATATGTGTATAGCCCAGCACCTACTGTCTTTATAATCTTTTGCATTGTATTTGCAGTACTGATGTTCGCAATGCACAGAATGCATGCAAGAATTGACTAATTTGGAGTCATTATTTAGTAGGGGGAGAGTTAACATCCAGGTTAACCCCCCTGAATGAAGTGTACATATTTTGTATATAGTATTATATATATATATATATATATATATATATATATATATATATATATATATATATATATATGAGAAAAAAAATACAAAGAAGAATGACCCATGTATGGCATACCAATGCCATTATCTTTAAATGAAATATCAATAACTCTTACCATAATCTTAATTTTAAACTATTTTTTTTTCTTGCATGTATGCATTTCACTACAATAACCCAAGTTCATACTGTATTACAGTTAAATAATTTACTTTTAATGCATTTATTCAAATATGTATACAACTTGTTTAAAATGTAATATTACTGAATAATCACTATTTACTATAAATATTATATGTATACAATATTTTAATCAATATTATGTACTAATAGATTAGCATGTGTCATTGATAATTGCTGTCGGAGGACCTTCAGCTGCGTGGACCGAGCAATGTTATGAGTCCATATTATATTTACAAATCATACTAGATAGATAGATAAATAGACAGATAGACAGCTCTATGCGAGCCTGGGAATGGGAAATGATTTTGTAAGTTACACTGAGGAAAAGCTGACGACAGATTAGGAATTAGCCAGTCAGGAGATGATGCAGTTAGTTGTCAGCGATACACCAGGTGAACAAAGCCTTGTTGACTATACACAAACATACACACATACTCACACACAGGCTTCTAGAACTTTCCAACCACAGTGAACACACGTGACACGACTCCTGTTTCACCAGAATTTAGGAAAGAGAGCTCAGAAGGAGAGAGGTTATAGAAGCGGCAGGGAGTGGGAAGAAAGGCTTAGCAACTTGGAAGAGAGAGAGAGAGAGAGAGAGAGAGAGAGATAGGAGATAGCTAGCGGGACTCTACTTTATACTTTGCTCTGTGTGAGAGATTTGTTAATATTTCCAAGACAAATAAAAATAGTCCCATACCATTCTTTACCTCTCCTTGTCATTGAATGACAAATGGGAAAGAAGATTATCTACTTACAAAGCTACTCAAGTGTAACAACCACTCGTCCACAAGTCTAATATATATAACTTCTCTACAAGTAACTACAAAGTCTTTTTATGACATTTGGTGGCAGCGGTGGGATCGCACCTCGTCTTCGAATCAACAGTGAATTTCTACAAAGCAGGCGACACTCTACAAGATTAACTTCAGTTCTACAGTGAACGAACTCCAACCACCTACAATCAACTACAAGTAACAACTCTACGAGTCGTCTGTATAATCTTCTACACGCACCTACAAGTAGCGGCAGTCTTCATCCTACAACAAGTAAATCACAAGAAAAAAAGGACCAAGAATACATCAAGTAAGAAAATACAAAACAAACAAACGAAGAGTGAGACACGACTCATAACTCATTTCCACCAGACCTCACCCTCCTCTCTCTGCTACATCCACCTAACCTCCACCGCTGATGCAGGAGTGGAGAGGTCAAGACGACGAAGCAAATACCAAGTCCATATTCACAACTCCTCTTACTCAGTCATCTTCACTCAAGTTACTCATCGCTACTCATTTACTCACCACAGCTACCAGTGTGGGAAGCCGACGTCACCATATGCTGAGATGACATCACAACGCGAGTCTGCCATGCCAAGCAACGTGTGACTGACACCAGGCACTTCTCACCCACTACTCATTACTCATTATTCACATAGCTCCTACTCATACTCATTTATTTTCACAGTTGAGTTGGAAATTCGACGTTCTATGCTGAGGTTTGCCTGGGACAGCTATTAACCACCACAAGCACCAGGCCATGGAATTTCCTGAGTAATATCGTCCATCAACACAGCACTAGAATTATCAAGAGATCTTCAATCAAACCTGCATTTTTCTTCCGAGATCGACTTTTGTATCGACACACCTCTACGATCTGTATCAAGTGGGTAAAATTATACTTACTCATTTCTTCTCAGTGCTAAAATTAGCTATATTCAACTTTTTTTTTACTTATTTCCATATATACACTTATACACTCACTATCTATCATTTATTTCAACTTATTTACTCATCTATTTTGTTAGGACATAAATAAACAAGAGGCGTATTTCATAACACCATATCTTAATGACAGGAATATTTTCGCCACCACCCACGTTAATACCAGATGACACACAATTTGCCACAACAACAGACTCACAATTAAGAGAGCACCAAGGCAACACATCAGATGACACACAATTTGCCACAACAACAGACTCACAATTAAGAGAGCACCAAGGCAACCCACCCCTTGTACAAACCTCACCACACACTAAAGACCAAGAAACAAATACGGCAGTTTCAGATGATGAGTGGGAAACCCCCTCTGACGTAGCAAGTGAGGACTTTGTCGCTGACTTGCACACGTATGCCAATATACTTAACAGGGTTCACCGGTCCGGTCGTACATATTCCACCATTCCCTCACACAACGATAAACACATCCAAGTTGAATTAACAGAGCAAACAGTGAAAATGAATCAAGAAACAAATACCGCTGATCTAACAACCACACCTCAAGTGTTTGTGTATCACGAGGATAAAACTGCCCCAAAATTCTCTGGCACAGACAAAGATCGCATTGATGTCATTTCATCAGTCAGTCAGTGCGAACAAATGTTCATCAAACGCCACATACTAGATGAACAAGAGAAAATTGCTATTTTTTCATCTTGCATAAGCCAGGAAAGATGTCCAGCAAGCAATTTACTTCGCTCAGACAAGCTCCATAGGGCTAGGACATATGATGAATTTAAAACTGAATTTTTGAAGAAATTTTCTGGAGGTATGAACTTCTTGCCAGGTATAATTCCAGAATTACATAAAATTGTAGATCTTGTAAGGGAGCACACTACAAACCATGTGCTCAGTAAAATAACTGCTGATGTCTCCACAATCAAAAGAACATTGTTAGCTACTTTGGAAAATTCTAATTGGATAAAAGATGATGGAAAGATGTCCCCAGACCTCGTCGTGGACATCATTGGTTATGTTGCTGCCTTGTGTAATTTACCTGATAGGACCCTTAAGATCGCCAAGACGATCGCGTACACCCCAGGAATGTGCTTACTAGACTTTACGAACGAGGTAGAGATGCAGTGCAGTAAAGCAGGTATGGTCGACACACATGCACATTCTGGTAGAATGAGGGTACCTGAGACAGTATCAACTGTGAAAACATCTACACCTACCCCAAACAGAGAACAAAATCGATCGCGACCCGAAAGCAGGCAGACCAAACAACCAAACATGACATGGCCTCGATCACAGACGCCATGCTACATGCAGTTTCATAAGTTTTCGCGCAGCCCGAGCAGGTCTCGCGCCATAAACAACACTTCTTATGGGAAAGCACATCGTAGGTCACACACAAACATTTCCACCCACTGCCTGATATGGACTTAAACATGAGCACAAGTATTAAATTGACTTCCCCTAAGTTTGAGAGTATGCAACTGATCAATGAAACAATGAAGCCCTGGGAAGATTTGAGTTTGAGTATGTTCAACCCATATTATGTGTATAGCCCAGCACCTGCTGTCTTTATAATCTTCTGCATTGTATTTGCAGTACTGCTGTTCGCAATGCACAGAATGCAAGCAAGAATTGCTAATTTGGAGTCATTATTTAGTGGGGGGAGAGTTAACATCCAAGTTAACCCCCCTGAATGAAGTGTACATATTTTGTATATAGTATTAATTATATATATATAAACATATATATATATATATATATATATATATGAAAAAAAAATACAAAGAAGAATGACCCATGTAGGGCATACCAATGCCATTATCTTTAAATGAAATATCAATAACTCTTACCATAATCTTAATTTTAAACTATTTTTTTTTCTTGCATGTATGCATTTCACTACAATAACCCAAGTTCATACTGTATTACAGTTAAATAATTTACTTTTAATGCATTTATTCAAATATGTATACAACTTGTTTAAAATGTAATATTACTGAATAATCACTATTTACTATAAATATTATATGTATACAATATTTTAATCAATATTATGTACTAATAGATTAGCATGTGTCATTGATAATTGCTGTCGGAGGACCTTCAGCTGCGTGGACCGAGCAATGTTATGAGTCCATATTATATTTACAAATCATACTAGATAGATAGATAAATAGACAGATAGACAGCTCTATGCGAGCCTGGGAATGGGAAATGATCTTGCAAGTTACACTGAGGAAAGCTGATGACAGATTAGGAAGTAGCCAGTCAGGAGATGATGCAGTTAGTTGTCAGCGATACACCAGGTGAACAAAGCCTTGTTGACCATACACACACATACACACATACTCACACACAGGCTTCTAGAACTTTCCAACCACAGTGAACACACGTGACACGACTCCTGTTTCACCAGAATTTAGGAAAGAGAGCTCAGAAGGAGAGAGGCCATAGAAGCGGCAGGGAGTGGGAAGAAAGGCTTAGCAACTTGGAAGAGAGAGAGAGAGAGAGAGAGAGAGAGAGAGAGAGAGAGATAGGGAGATAGCTAGCGGGACTCTACTTTATACTTTGCTCTGTGTGAGAGATTTGTTAATATTTCCAAGACAAATAAAAATAGTCCCATACCATTCTTTACCTCTCCTTGTCATTGAATGACAAATGGGAAAGAAGATTATCTACTTACAAAGCTACTCAAGTGTAACAACCACTCGTCCACAAGTCTAATATATATAACTTCTCTACAAGTAACTACAAAGTCTTTTTATGACATTTGGTGGCAGCGGTGGGATCGCACCTCGTCTTCGAATCAACAGTGAATTTCTACAAAGCAGGCGACACTCTACAAGATTAACTTCAGTTCTACAGTGAACGAACTACAACCACCTACAATCAACTACAGGTAACAACTCTACGAGTCGTCTGTATAATCTTCTACACGCACCTACAAGTAGCGGCAGTCTTCATCCTACAACAAGTAAATCACAAGAAAAAAAGGACCAAGAATACATCAAGTAAGAAAATACAAAACAAACAAACGAAGAGTGAGACACGACTCATAACTCATTTCCACCAGACCTCACCCTCCTCTCTCTGCTACATCCACCTAACCTCCACCGCTGATGCAGGAGTGGAGAGGTCAAGACGACGAAGCAAATACCAAGTCCATATTCACAACTCCTCTTACTCAGTCATCTTCACTCAAGTTACTCATCGCTACTCATTTACTCACCACAGCTACCAGTGTGGGAAGCCGACGTCACCATATGCTGAGATGACATCACAACGCGAGTCTGCCATGCCAAGCAACGTGTGACTGACACCAGGCACTTCTCACCCACTACTCATTACTCATTATTCACATAGCTCCTACTCATACTCATTTATTTTCACAGTTGAGTTGGAAATTCGACGTTCTATGCTGAGGTTTGCCTGGGACAGCTATTAACCACCACAAGCACCAGGCCATGGAATTTCCTGAGTAATATCGTCCATCAACACAGCACTAGAATTATCAAGAGATCTTCAATCAAACCTGCATTTTTCTTCCGAGATCGACTTTTGTATCGACACACCTCTACGATCTGTATCAAGTGGGTAAAATTATACTTACTCATTTCTTCTCAGTGCTAAAATTAGCTATATTCAACTTTTTTTTTTACTTATTTCCATATATACACTTATACACTCACTATCTATCATTTATTTCAATTTATTTACTCATCTATTTTGTTAGGACATAAATAAACAAGAGGCGTATTTCATAACACCATATCTTAATGACAGGAATATTTTCGCCACCACCCACGTTAATACCAGATGACACACAATTTGCCACAACAACAGACTCACAATTAAGAGAGCACCAAGGCAACACAACAGATGACACACAATTTGCCACAACAAGAGACTCACAATTAAGAGAGCGCCAAGGCAACCCACCCCTTGTACAAACCTCACCACACACTAAAGACCAAGAAACAAATACGGCAGTTTCAGATGATGAGTGGGGAAACCCCCTCTGACGTAGCAAGTGAGGACTTTGTCACTGACTTGCACACGTATGCCAATATACTTAATAGGGTTCACCGGTCCGGTCGTACATATTCCACCATTCCCTCACACAATGATAAACACATCCAAGTTGAATTAACAGAGCAAACAGTGAAAATGAATCAAGAAACAAATACCACTGATCTAACAACCACACCTCAAGTGTTTGTGTATCACGAGGATAAAACTGCCCCAAAATTCTCTGGCACAGACAAAGATCGCATTGATGTCATTTCATCAGTCAGTCAGTGCGAACAAATGTTCATCAAAAGCCACATACTAGATGATCAAGAGAAAATTGCTATTTTTTCATCTTGCATAAGCCAGGAAAGATGTCCAGCAAGCAATTTACTTCGCTCAGACAAGCTCCATAGGGCTACGACATATGATGAATTTAAAACTGAATTTTTGAAGAAATTTTCTGGAGGTATGAACTTCTTGCCAGGTATAATTCCAGAATTACATAAAATTGTAGATCTTGTAAGGGAGCACACTACAAACCATGTGCTCAGTAAAATAACTGCTGATGTCTCCACAATCAAAAGAACATTGTTAGCTACTTTGGAAAATTCTAATTGGATAACAGATGATGGAAAGATGTCCCCAGACCTCGTCGTGGACATCATTGGTTATGTAGCTGCCTTGTGTAAATTACCTGATAGGACCCTTAAGATCGCCAAGACGATCGCGTACACCCCAGGAATGTGCTTGCTAGACTTTATGAACGAGGTAGAGATGCAGTGCAGTAAAGCAGGTATGGTCGACACACATGCACATTCTGGTAGAATGAGGGTACCTGAGACAGTATCAGCTGTGAAAACATCTACACCTACCCCAAACAGAGAACAAAATCGATCGCGACCCAAAAGCAGGCAGACCAAACAACCAAACATGACAAGGCCTCAATGACAGACGCCATGCTACAGGCAGTTTCATAAGTTTTCGCGCAGCCTGAGCAGGTCTCGCGCCATAAACAACACTTCTTATGGGAAATCACATCGTAGGTCACACACAAACATTTCCACCCACTGCCTGATATGGACTTAAACATGAGCACAAGTATTAAGTTGACTTCCCCTAAGTTTGAAACTATGCAACTGATCAATGAAACAATGAAGCCCTGGGAAGATTTGAGTTTGATTATGTTCAACCCATATTATGTGTATAGCCCAGCACCTGCTGTCTTTATAATCTTCTGCATTGTATTTGCAGTACTGCTGTTCGCAATGCACAGAATGCATGCAAGAATTGCTAATTTGGAGTCATTATTTAGTGGGGGGAGAGTTAACATCCAAGTTAACCCCCCTGAATGAAGTGTACATATTTTGTATATAGTATTAATTATATATATATATATATATATATATATATATATATATATATATATATATATATATATATGAAAAAAAAATACAAAGAAGAATGACCCATGTATGGCATACCAATGCCATTATCTTTAAATGAAATATCAATAACTCTTACCATAATCTTAATTTTAAACTATTTTTTTTTCTTGCATGTATGCATTTCACTACAATAACCCAAGTTCATACTGTATTACAGTTAAATAATTTACTTTTTAATGCATTTATTCAAATATGTATACAACTTGTTTAAAATGTAATATTACTGAATAATCACTATTTACTATAAATATTATATGTATACAATATTTTAATCAATATTATGTACTAATAGATTAGCATGTGTCATTGATAATTGCTGTCGGAGGACCTTCAGCTGCGTGGACCGAGCAATGTTATGAGTCCATATTATATTTACAAATCATACTAGATAGATAGATAAATAGACAGATAGACAGCTCTATGCGAGCCTGGGAATGGGAAATGATCTTGCAAGTTACACTGAGGAAAGCTGATGACAGATTAGGAAGTAGCCAGTCAGATGATGCAGTTAGTTGTCAACGATACACCAGGTGAACAAAGCCTTGTTGACCATACACACACATACACACATACTCACACACAGGCTTCTAGAACTTTCCAACCACAGTGAACACACGTGACACGACTCCTGTTTCACCAGAATTTAGGAAAGAGAGCTCAGAAGGAGAGAGGCCATAGAAGCGGCAGGGAGTGGGAAGAAAGGCTTAGCAACTTGGAAGAGAGAGAGAGAGAGAGAGAGATAGGGAGATAGGTAGCGGGACTCTACTTTATACTTTGCTCTGTGTGAGAGATTTGTTAATATTTTCAAGAAAAATAAAAATAGTCCCATACCATTCTTTAACTCTCCTTGTCACTGAATGACAAATGGGAAAGAAGATTATCTACTTACAAAGCTACTCAAGTGTAACAACCACTCGTCCACAAGTCTAATATATATAACTTCTCTACAAGTAACTACAAAGTCTTTTTATGACATTTGGTGGCAGCGGTGGGATCGCACCTCGTCTTCGAATCAACAGTGAATTTCTACAAAGCAGGCGACACTCTACAAGATTAACTTCAGTTCTACAGTGAACGAACTACAACCACCTACAATCAACTACAAGTAATAACTCTACGAGTCGTCTGTATAATCTTCTACACGTACCTCCAAGTAGCGGAAGTCTTCATCCTACAACGAGTAAATCACAAGAAAAAAAGGACCAAGAATATATCAAGTAAGAAAATACAAAACAAACAAACGAAGAGTGAGACACGACTCATAAGTCATTTCCACCAGACCTCATCCTCCTCTCTCTGCTACATCCACCTAACCTCCACCGCTGATGCAGGAGTGGAGAGGTCAAGACGACGAAGCAAATACCAAGTCCATATTCACAACTCATCTTCACTCAAGTTACTCATCACTACTCATTTACTCACCACAGCTACCAGTGTGGGAAGCCGACGTCACCATATGCTGAGGTGACATCACAACGCGAGTCTGCCATGCCAAGCAACGTGTGACTGACACCAGGCACTTCTCACCCACTACTCATTACTCATATTCACATAGCTCCTACTCATACTCTTTTATTTTCACAGTTGAGTTGGAAATTCGACGTTCTATGCTGAGGTTTGCCTGGGACAGCTATTAACCACCACAAGCACCAGGCCATGGAATTTCCTGAGTAATATTGTCCATCAACACAGCACTAGAATTATCAAGAGATCTTCAATCAAACCTGCATTTTTCTTCCGAGATCGACTTTTGTATCGACACTCCTCTACGATCTGTATCAAGTGGGTAAAATTGTACTTACTCATTTCTTCTCAGTGCTAAAATTAGCTATATTCAACTTTTTTTTTTTACTTATTTCCATATATACACTTTTACACTCACTATCTATCATTTATTTCAATTTATTTACTCATCTATTTTGTTAGGACATAAATAAACAAGAGGCGCATTTCATAACACCATATCTTAATAACAGGAATATTTTCGCCACCACCCACGTTAATACCAGATGACACACAATTTGCCACAACAACAGACTCACAATTAAGAGAGCACCAAGGCAACACAACAGATGACACACAATTTGCCACAACAAGAGACTCACAATTAAGAGAGCGCCAAGGCAACCCACCCCTTGTACAAACCTCACCACACACTAAAGACCAAGAAACAAATACGGCAGTTTCAGATGATGAGTGGGGAAACCCCCTCTGACGTAGCAAGTGAGGACTTTGTCACTGACTTGCACACGTATGCCAATATACTTAATAGGGTTCACCGGTCCGGTCGTACATATTCCACCATTCCCTCACACAATGATAAACACATCCAAGTTGAATTAACAGAGCAAACAGTGAAAATGAATTAAGAAACAAATACCGCTGATCTAACAACCACACCTCAAGTGTTTGTGTATCACGAGGATAAAACTGCCCCAAAATTCTCTGGCACAGACAAAGATCGCATTGATGTCATTTCATCAGTCAGTCAGTGCGAACAAATGTTCATCAAACGCCACATACTAGATGAACAAGAGAAAATTGCTATTTTTTCATCTTGCATAAGCCAGGAAAGATGTCCAGCAAGCAATTTACTTCGCTCAGACAAGCTCCATAGGGCTAGGACATATGATGAATTTAAAACTGAATTTTTGAAGAAATTTTCTGGAGGTATGAACTTCTTGCCAGGTATAATTCCAGAATTACATAAAATTGTAGATCTTGTAAGGGAGCACACTACAAACCATGTGCTCAGTAAAATAACTGCTGATGTCTCCACAATCAAAAGAACATTGTTAGCTACTTTGGAAAATTCTAATTGGATAACAGATGATGGAAAGATGTCCCCAGACCTCGTCGTGGACATCATTGGTTATGTTGCTGCCTTGTGTAAATTACCTGATAGGACCCTTAAGATCGCCAAGACGATCGCGTACACCCCAGGAATGTGCTTGCTAGACTTTATGAACGAGGTAGAGATGCAGTGCAGTAAAGCAGGTATGGTCGACACACATGCACATTCTGGTAGAATGAGGGTACCTGAGACAGTATCAACTGTGAAAACATCTACACCTACCCCAAACAGAGAACAAAATCGATCGCGACCCGAAAGCAGGCAGACCAAACAACCAAACATGACAAGGCCTCGATCACAGACGCCATGCTACAGGCAGTTTCATAAGTTTTCGCGCAGCCCGAGCAGGTCTCGCGCCATAAACAACACTTCTTATGGGAAATCACATCGTAGGTCACACACAAACATTTCCACCCACTGCCTGATATGGACTTAAACATGAGCACAAGTATTAAGTTGACTTCCCCTAAGTTTGAAAGTATGCAACTGATCAATGAAACAATGAAGCCCTGGGAAGATTTGAGTTTGAGTATGTTCAACCCATATTATGTGTATAGCCCAGCACCTGCTGTCTTTATAATCTTCTGCATTGTATTTGCAGTACTGCTGTTCGCAATGCACAGAATGCATGCAAGAATTGCTAATTTGGAGTCATTATTTAGTGGGGGGAGAGTTAACATCCAAGTTAACACCCCTGAATGAAGTGTACATATTTTCTATATAGTATTAATTATATATATATATATATATATATATATATATATATATATATATATATATATATATATATATGAAAAAAAAAAAGAAGAATGACCCATGTATGGCATACCAATGCCATTATCCTTAAATGAAATATCAATAACTCTTACCATAATCTAAATTTCAAACTATTTTTTTTCTTGCATGTATGCTATTCACTACAATAACCCAAGTTCATACTGTATTACAGTTAAATAATTTACTTTTAATGCATTTATTCAAATATGTATACAACTTGTTTAAAATGTAATATTACTGAATAATCACTATTTACTATAAATATTATATGTATACAATATTTTAATCAATATTATGTACTAATAGATTAGCATGTGTCATTGATAATTGCTGTCGGAGGACCTTCAGCTGCGTGGACCGAGCAATGTTATGAGTCCATATTATATTTACAAATCATACTAGATAGATAGATAAATAGACAGATAGACAGCTCTATGCGAGCCTGGGAATGGGAAATGATCTTGCAAGTTACACTGAGGAAAGCTGATGACAGATTAGGAAGTAGCCAGTCAGGAGATGATGCAGTTAGTTGTCAGCGATACACCAGGTGAACAAAGCCTTGTTGACCATACACACACATACACACATACTCACACACAGGCTTCTAGAACTTTCCAACCACAGTGAACACACGTGACACGACTCCTGTTTCACCAGAATTTAGGAAAGAGAGCTCAGAAGGAGAGAGGCCATAGAAGCGGCAGGGAGTGGGAAGAAAGGCTTAGCAACTTGGAAGAGAGAGAGAGAGAGAGAGAGAGAGAGAGAGAGAGAGATAGGGAGATAGCTAGCGGGACTCTACTTTATACTTTGCTCTGTGTGAGAGATTTGTTAATATTTCCAAGACAAATAAAAATAGTCCCATACCATTCTTTACCTCTCCTTGTCATTGAATGACAAATGGGAAAGAAGATTATCTACTTACAAAGCTACTCAAGTGTAACAACCACTCGTCCACAAGTCTAATATATATAACTTCTCTACAAGTAACTACAAAGTCTTTTTATGACATTTGGTGGCAGCGGTGGGATCGCACCTCGTCTTCGAATCAACAGTGAATTTCTACAAAGCAGGCGACACTCTACAAGATTAACTTCAGTTCTACAGTGAACGAACTCCAACCACCTACAATCAACTACAAGTAACAACTCTACGAGTCGTCTGTATAATCTTCTACACGCACCTACAAGTAGCGGCAGTCTTCATCCTACAACAAGTAAATCACAAGAAAAAAAGGACCAAGAATACATCAAGTAAGAAAATACAAAACAAACAAACGAAGAGTGAGACACGACTCATAACTCATTTCCACCAGACCTCACCCTCCTCTCTCTGCTACATCCACCTAACCTCCACCGCTGATGCAGGAGTGGAGAGGTCAAGACGACGAAGCAAATACCAAGTCCATATTCACAACTCCTCTTACTCAGTCATCTTCACTCAAGTTACTCATCGCTACTCATTTACTCACCACAGCTACCAGTGTGGGAAGCCGACGTCACCATATGCTGAGATGACATCACAACGCGAGTCTGCCATGCCAAGCAACGTGTGACTGACACCAGGCACTTCTCACCCACTACTCATTACTCATTATTCACATAGCTCCTACTCATACTCATTTATTTTCACAGTTGAGTTGGAAATTCGACGTTCTATGCTGAGGTTTGCCTGGGACAGCTATTAACCACCACAAGCACCAGGCCATGGAATTTCCTGAGTAATATCGTCCATCAACACAGCACTAGAATTATCAAGAGATCTTCAATGAAACCTGCATTTTTCTTCCGAGATCGACTTTTGTATCGACACACCTCTACGATCTGTATCAAGTGGGTAAAATTATAGTTACTCATTTCTTCTCAGTGCTAAAATTAGCTATATTCAACTTTTTTTTTAACTTATTTCCATATATACACTTATACACTCACTATCTATCATTTATTTCAACTTAATTACTCATCTACTTTGTTAGGACATAAATAAACAAGAGGCGTATTTCATAACACCATATCTTAATGACAGGAATATTTTCGCCACCACCCACGTTAATACCAGATGACACACAATTTGCCACAACAACAGACTCACAATTAAGAGAGCACCAAGGCAACACACCAGATGACACACAATTTGCCACAACAACAGACTCACAATTAAGAGAGCACCAAGGCAACCCACCCCTTGTACAAACCTCACCACACACTAAAGACCAAGAAACAAATACGGCAGTTTCAGATGATGAGTGGGAAACCCCCTCTGACGTAGCAAGTGAGGACTTTGTCGCTGACTTGCACACGTATGCCAATATACTTAACAGGGTTCACCGGTCCGGTCGTACATATTCCACCATTCCCTCACACAACGATAAACACATCCAAGTTGAATTAACAGAGCAAACAGTGAAAATGAATTAAGAAACAAATACCGCTGATCTAACAACCACACCTCAAGTGTTTGTGTATCACGAGGATAAAACTGCCCCAAAATTCTCTGGCACAGACAAAGATCGCATTGATGTCATTTCATCAGTCAGTCAGTGCGAACAAATGTTCATCAAACGCCACATACTAGATGAACAAGAGAAAATTGCTATTTTTTCATCTTGCATAAGCCAGGAAAGATGTCCAGCAAGCAATTTACTTCGCTCAGACAAGCTCCATAGGGCTAGGACATATGATGAATTTAAAACTGAATTTTTGAAGAAATTTTCTGGAGGTATGAACTTCTTGCCAGGTATAATTCCAGAATTACATAAAATTGTAGATCTTGTAAGGGAGCACACTACAAACCATGTGCTCAGTAAAATAACTGCTGATGTCTCCACAATCAAAAGAACATTGTTAGGTACTTTGGAAAATTCTAATTGGATAACAGATGATGGAAAGATGTCCCCAGACCTCGTCGTGGACATCATTGGTTATGTAGCTGCCTTGTGTAAATTACCTGATAGGACCCTTAAGATCGCCAAGACGATCGCGTACACCCCAGGAATGTGCTTGCTAGACTTAATGAACGAGGTAGAGATGCAGTGCAGTAAAGCAGGTATGGTCGACACACATGCACATTCTGGTAGAATGAGGGTACCTGAGACAGTATCAGCTGTGAAAACATCTACACCTACCCCAAACAGAGAACAAAATCGATCGCGACCCGAAAGCAGGCAGACCAAACAACCAAACATGAGGAGGCCTCGATCACAGACGCCGTGCTACAGGCAGTTTCATAAGTTTTCGCGCAGCCAGAGCAGGTCTCATGCCATAAACAACACTTCTTATGGGAAATCACATCGTAGGTCACACACAAACATTTCCACCCACTGCCTGATATGGACTTAAACATGAGCACAAGTATTAAGTTGACTTCCCCTAAGTTTGAAACTATGCAACTGATCAATGAAACAATGAAGCCCTGGGAAGATTTGAGTTTGAGTATGTTCAACCCATATTATGTGTATAGCCCAGCACCTGCTGTCTTTATAATCTTCTGCATTGTATTTGCAGTACTGCTGTTCGCAATGCACAGAATGCATGCAAGAATTGCTAATTTGGAGTCATTATTTAGTGGGGGGAGAGTTAACATCCAAGTTAACCCCCTGAATGAAGTGTACATATTTTGTATATAGTATTAATTATATATATATATATATATATATATATATATATATATATATATATATATATATATGAAAAAAAAAAATACAAAGAAGAATGACCCATGTATGGCATACCAATGCCATTATCTTTAAATGAAATATCATTAACTCTTACCATAATCTTAATTTTAAACTATTTTTTTTTTCTTCCATGTATGCATTTCACTACAATAACCCAAGTTCATACTGTATTACAGTTAAATAATTTACTTTTAATGCATTTATTCAAATATGTATACAACTTGTTTAAAATGTAATATTACTGAATAATCACTATTTACTATAAATATTATATGTATACAATATTTTAATCAATATTATTTACTAATAGATTAGCATGTGTCATTGATAATTGCTGTCGGAGGACCTTCAGCTGCGTGGACCGAGCAATGTTATGAGTCCATATTATATTTACAAATCATACTAGATAGATAGATAAATAGACAGATAGACAGCTCTATGCGAGCCTGGGAATGGGAAATGATCTTGCAAGTTACACTGAGGAAAGCTGATGACAGATTAGGAAGTAGCCAGTCAGGAGATGATGCAGTTAGTTGTCAGCGATACACCAGGTGAACAAAGCCTTGTTGACCATACACACACATACACACATACTCACACACAGGCTTCTAGAACTTTCCAACCACAGTGAACACACGTGACACGACTCCTGTTTCACCAGAATTTAGGAAAGAGAGCTCAGAAGGAGAGAGGCCATAGAAGCGGCAGGGAGTGGGAAGAAAGGCTTAGCAACTTGGAAGAGAGAGAGAGAGAGAGAGAGAGAGAGAGAGAGAGAGATAGGGAGATAGCTAGCGGGACTCTACTTTATACTTTGCTCTGTGTGAGAGATTTGTTAATATTTCCAAGACAAATAAAAATAGTCCCATACCATTCTTTACCTCTCCTTGTCATTGAATGACAAATGGGAAAGAAGATTATCTACTTACAAAGCTACTCAAGTGTAACAACCACTCGTCCACAAGTCTAATATATATAACTTCTCTACAAGTAACTACAAAGTCTTTTTATGACATTTGGTGGCAGCGGTGGGATCGCACCTCGTCTTCGAATCAACAGTGAATTTCTACAAAGCAGGCGACACTCTACAAGATTAACTTCAGTTCTACAGTGAACGAACTACAACCACCTACAATCAACTACAGGTAACAACTCTACGAGTCGTCTGTATAATCTTCTACACGCACCTACAAGTAGCGGCAGTCTTCATCCTACAACAAGTAAATCACAAGAAAAAAAGGACCAAGAATACATCAAGTAAGAAAATACAAAACAAACAAACGAAGAGTGAGACACGACTCATAACTCATTTCCACCAGACCTCACCCTCCTCTCTCTGCTACATCCACCTAACCTCCACCGCTGATGCAGGAGTGGAGAGGTCAAGACGACGAAGCAAATACCAAGTCCATATTCACAACTCCTCTTACTCAGTCATCTTCACTCAAGTTACTCATCGCTACTCATTTACTCACCACAGCTACCAGTGTGGGAAGCCGACGTCACCATATGCTGAGATGACATCACAACGCGAGTCTGCCATGCCAAGCAACGTGTGACTGACACCAGGCACTTCTCACCCACTACTCATTACTCATTATTCACATAGCTCCTACTCATACTCATTTATTTTCACAGTTGAGTTGGAAATTCGACGTTCTATGCTGAGGTTTGCCTGGGACAGCTATTAACCACCACAAGCACCAGGCCATGGAATTTCCTGAGTAATATCGTCCATCAACACAGCACTAGAATTATCAAGAGATCTTCAATCAAACCTGCATTTTTCTTCCGAGATCGACTTTTGTATCGACACACCTCTACGATCTGTATCAAGTGGGTAAAATTATACTTACTCATTTCTTCTCAGTGCTAAAATTAGCTATATTCAACTTTTTTTTTTACTTATTTCCATATATACACTTATACACTCATTATCTATCATTTATTTCAATTTATTTACTCAGCTATTTTGTTAGGACATAAATAAACAAGAGGCGTATTTCATAACACCATATCTTAATGACAGGAATATTTTCGCCACCACCCACGTTAATACCAGATGACACACAATTTGCCACAACAACAGACTCATAATTAAGAGAGCACCAAGGCAACACACCAGATGACACACAATTTGCCAGAACAACAGACTCACAATTAAGAGAGCGCCAAGGCAACCCACCCCTTGTACAAACCTCACCACACACTAAAGACCAAGAAACAAATACGGCAGTTTCAGATGATGAGTGGGAAACCCAGTCTGACGTAGCAAGTGAGGACTTTGTCGCTGACTTGCACACGTATGCCAATATACTTAACAGGGTTCACCGGTCCGGTCGTACATATTCCACCATTCCCTCACACAACGATAAACACATCCAAGTTGAATTAACAGAGCAAACAGTGAAAATGAATTAAGAAACAAATACCGCTGATCTAACAACCACACCTCAAGTGTTTGTGTATCACGAGGATAAAACTGCCCCAAAATTCTCTGGCACAGACAAAGATCGCATTGATGTCATTTCATCAGTCAGTCAGTGCGAACAAATGTTCATCAAACGCCACATACTAGATGAACAAGAGAAAATTGCTATTTTTTCATCTTGCATAAGCCAGGAAAGATGTCCAGCAAGCAATTTACTTCGCTCAGACAAGCTCCATAGGGCTAGGACATATGATGAATTTAAAACTGAATTTTTGAAGAAATTTTCTGGAGGTATGAACTTCTTGCCAGGTATAATTCCAGAATTACATAAAATTGTAGATCTTGTAAGGGAGCACACTACAAACCATGTGCTCAGTAAAATAACTGCTGATGTCTCCACAATCAAAAGAACATTGTTAGGTACTTTGGAAAATTCTAATTGGATAACAGATGATGGAAAGATGTCCCCAGACCTCGTCGTGGACATCATTGGTTATGTAGCTGCCTTGTGTAAATTACCTGATAGGACCCTTAAGATCGCCAAGACGATCGCGTACACCCCAGGAATGTGCTTGCTAGACTTAATGAACGAGGTAGAGATGCAGTGCAGTAAAGCAGGTATGGTCGACACACATGCACATTCTGGTAGAATGAGGGTACCTGAGACAGTATCAGCTGTGAAAACATCTACACCTACCCCAAACAGAGAACAAAATCGATCGCGACCCGAAAGCAGGCAGACCAAACAACCAAACATGACAAGACCTCGATCACAGACGCCATGCTACAGGCAGTTTCATAAGTTTTCGCGCAGCCTGAGCAGGTCTCGCGCCATAAACAACACTTCTTATGGGAAATCACATCGTAGGTCACACACAAACATTTCCACCCACTGCCTGATATGGACTTAAACATGAGCACAAGTATTAAGTTGACTTCCCCTAAGTTTGAAACTATGCAACTGATCAATGAAACAATGAAGCCCTGGGAAGATTTGAGTTTGAGTATGTTCAACCCATATTATGTGTATAGCCCAGCACCTGCTGTCTTTATAATCTTCTGCATTGTATTTGCAGTACTGCTGTTCGCAATGCACAGAATGCATGCAAGAATTGCTAATTTGGAGTCATTATTTAGTGGGGGGAGAGTTAACATCCCCTGAATGAAGTGTACATATTTTGTATATAGTATTAATTATATATATATATATATATATATATATATATATATATATATATATGTACATATATATATATATGAAAAAAAAAATACAAAGAAGAATAACCCATGTATGGCATACCAATGCCATTATCTTTAAATGAAATATCAATAACTCTTACCATAATCTTAATTTTAAACTATTTTTTTTTCTTGCATGTATGCATTTCACTACAATAACCCAAGTTCATACTGTATTACAGTTAAATAATTTACTTTTAATGCATTTATTCAAATATGTATACAACTTGTTTAAAATGTAATATTACTGAATAATCACTATTTACTATAAATATTATATGTATACAATATTTTAATCAATATTATGTACTAATAGATTAGCATGTGTCATTGATAATTGCTGTCGGAGGACCTTCAGCTGCGTGGACCGAGCAATGTTATGAGTCCATATTATATTTACAAATCATACTAGATAGATAGATAAATAGACAGATAGACAGCTCTATGCGAGCCTGGGAATGGGAAATGATCTTGCAAGTTACACTGAGGAAAGCTGATGACAGATTAGGAAGTAGCCAGTCAGGAGATGATGCAGTTAGTTGTCAGCGATACACCAGGTGAACAAAGCCTTGTTGACCATACACACACATACACACATACTCACACACAGGCTTCTAGAACTTTCCAACCACAGTGAACACACGTGACACGACTCCTGTTTCACCAGAATTTAGGAAAGAGAGCTCAGAAGGAGAGAGGTTATAGAAGCGGCAGGGAGTGGGAAGAAAGGCTTAGCAACTTGGAAGAGAGAGAGAGAGAGAGAGAGAGAGATAGGAGATAGCTAGCGGGACTCTACTTTATACTTTGCTCTGTGTGAGAGATTTGTTAATATTTCCAAGACAAATAAAAATAGTCCCATACCATTCTTTACCTCTCCTTGTCATTGAATGACAAATGGGAAAGAAGATTATCTACTTACAAAGCTACTCAAGTGTAACAACCACTCGTCCACAAGTCTAATATATATAACTTCTCTACAAGTAACTACAAAGTCTTTTTATGACATTTGGTGGCAGCGGTGGGATCGCACCTCGTCTTCGAATCAACAGTGAATTTCTACAAAGCAGGTGACACTCTACAAGATTAACTTCAGTTCTACAGTGAACGAACTCCAACCACCTACAATCAACTACAAGTAACAACTCTACGAGTCGTCTGTATAATCTTCTACACGCACCTACAAGTAGCGGCAGTCTTTATCCTACAACAAGTAAATCACAAGAAAAAAAGGACCAAGAATACATCAAGTAAGAAAATACAAAACAAACAAACGAAGAGTGAGACACGACTCATAACTCATTTCCACCAGACCTCTCCCTCCTCTCTCTGCTACATCCACCTAACCTCCACCGCTGATGCAGGAGTGGAGAGGTCAAGACGACGAAGCAAATACCAAGTCCATATTCACAACTCCTCTTACTCAGTCATCTTCACTCAAGTTACTCATCGCTACTCATTTACTCACCACAGCTACCAGTGTGGGAAGCCGACGTCACCATATGCTGAGATGACATCACAACGCAAGTCTGCCATGCCAAGCAACGTGTGACTGACACCAGGCACTTCTCACCCACTACTCATTACTCATTATTCACATAGCTCCTACTCATACTCATTTATTTTCACAGTTGAGTTGGAAATTCGACGTTCTATGCTGAGGTTTGCCTGGGACAGCTATTAACCACCACAAGCACCAGGCCATGGAATTTCCTGAGTAATATTGTCCATCAACACAGCACTAGAATTATCAAGAGATCTTCAATCAAACCTGCATTTTTCTTCCGAGATCGACTTTTGTATCGACACTCCTCTACGATCTGTATCAAGTGGGTAAAATTATACTTACTCATTTCTTCTCAGTGCTAAAATTAGCTATATTCAACTTTTTTTTTTTACTTATTTCCATATATACACTTTTACACTCACTATCTATCATTTATTTCAATTTATTTACTCATCTATTTTGTTAGGACATAAATAAACAAGAGGCGTATTTCATAACACCATATCTTAATAACAGGAATATTTTCGCCACCACCCACGTTAATACCAGATGACACACAATTTGCCACAACAACAGACTCACAATTAAGAGAGCACCAAGGCAACACAACAGATGACACACAATTTGCCACAACAACAGACTCACAATTAAGAGAGCGCCAAGGCAACCCACCCCTTGTACAAACCTCACCACACACTAAAGACCAAGAAACAAATACGGCAGTTTCAGATGATGAGTGGGGAAACCCCCTCTGACGTAGCAAGTGAGGACTTTGTCACTGACTTGCACACGTATGCCAATATACTTAATAGGGTTCACCGGTCCGGTCGTACATATTCCACCATTCCCTCACACAACGATAAACACATCCAAGTTGAATTAACAGAGCAAACAGTGAAAATGAATTAAGAAACAAATACCGCTGATCTAACAACCACACCTCAAGTGTTTGTGTATCATGAGGATAAAACTGCCCCAAAATTCTCTGGCACAGACAAAGATCGCATTGATGTCATTTCATCAGTCAGTCAGTGCGAACAAATGTTCATCAAACGCCACATACTAGATGAACAAGAGAAAATTGCTATTTTTTCATCTTGCATAAGCCAGGAAAGATGTCCAGCAAGCAATTTACTTCGCCCAGACAAGCTTCATAGGGCTAGGACATATGATGAATTTAAAACTGAATTTTTGAAGAAATTTTCTGGAGGTATGAACTTCTTGCCAGGTATAATTCCAGAATTACATAAAATTGTAGATCTTGTAAGGGAGCACACTACAAACCATGTGCTCAGTAAAATAACTGCTGATGTCTCCACAATCAAAGAACATTGTTAGGTACTTTGGAAAATTCTAATTGGGTAACAGATGATGGAAAGATGTCCCCAGACCTCGTCGTGAACATCATTGGTTATGTAGCTGCCTTGTGTAAATTACCTGATAGGACCCTTAAGATCGCCAAGACGATCGCGTACACCCCAGGAATGTGCTTGCTACACTTAATGAACGAGGTAGAGATGCAGTGCAGAAAAGCAGGTATGGTCGACACACATGCACATTCTGGTAGAATGAGGGTACCTGAGACAGTATCAGCTGTGAAAACATCTACACCTACCCGAAACAGAGAACAAAATCAATCGTGACCCGAAAGCAGGCAGACCAAACAACCAAACATGACAAGGCCTTGATCTCAGATCCCGTGCTACAGGCAGTTTCATAAGTTTTCGCGCAGCCTGAGCAGGTCTCGCGCCATAAACAACACTTCTTATGGGAAATCACATCGTAGGTCACACACAAACATTTCCACCCACTGCCTGATATGGACTTAAACATGAGCACAAGTATTAAGTTGACTTCCCCTAAGTTTGAAACTATGCAACTGATCAATGAAACAATGAAGCCCTGGGAAGATTTGAGTTTGAGTATGTTCAACCCATAATATGTGTATAGCCCAGCACCTACTGTCTTTATAATCTTTTGCATTGTATTTGCAGTACTGCTGTTCGCAATGCACAGAATGCATGCAAGAATTGCTAATTTGGAGTCATTATTTAGTGGGGGGAGAGTTAACATCCAAGTTATCCCCCCTGAATGAAGTGTACATATTTTGTATATATATATATATATATATATATATATATATATATATATATATATATATATATATATATATATATATGAAAAAAAAAACAAAGAAGAATAACCCATGTATGGCATACCAATGCCATTATCTTTAAATGAAATATCAATAACTCTTACCATAATCTTAATTTTAAACTATTTTTTTTCTTGCATGTATGCATTTCACTACAATAACCCAAGTTCATACTGTATTACAGTTAAATAATTTACTTTTAATGCATTTATTCAAATATGTATACAACTTGTTTAAAATGTAATATTACTGAATAATCACTATTTACTATAAATATTATATGTATACAATATTTTAATCAATATTATGTACTAATAGATTAGCATGTGTCATTGATAATTGCTGTCAGAGGACCTTCAGCTGCGTGGACCGAGCAATGTTATGAGTCCATATTATATTTACAAATCATACTAGATAGATAGATAAATAGACAGATAGACAGCTCTATGCGAGCCTGGGAATGGGAAATGATCTTGCAAGTTACACTGAGGAAAGCTGATGACAGATTAGGAAGTAGCCAGTCAGGAGATGATGCAGTTAGTTGTCAGCGATACACCAGGTGAACAAAGCCTTGTTGACCATACACACACATACACACATACTCACACACAGGCTTCTAGAACTTTCCAACCACAGTGAACACACGTGACACGACTCCTGTTTCACCAGAATTTAGGAAAGAGAGCTCAGAAGGAGAGAGGCCATAGAAGCGGCAGGGAGTGGGAAGAAAGGCTTAGCAACTTGGAAGAGAGAGAGAGAGAGAGAGATAGGGAGATAGCTAGCGGGACTCTACTTTATACTTTGCTCTGTGTGAGAGATTTGTTAATATTTCCAAGACAAATAAAAATAGTCCCATACCATTCTTTACCTCTCCTTGTCATTGAATGACAAATGGGAAAGAAGATTATCTACTTACAAAGCTACTCAAGTGTAACAACCACTCATCCACAAGTCTAATATATATAACTTCTCTACAAGTAACTACAAAGTCTTTTTATGACATTTGGTGGCAGCGGTGGGATCGCACCTCGTCTTCGAATCAACAGTGAATTTCTACAAAGCAGGCGACACTCTACAAGATTAACTTCAGTTCTACAGTGAACGAACTCCAACCACCTACAATCAACTACAAGTAACAACTCTACGAGTCGTCTGTATAATCTTCTACACGCACCTACAAGTAGCGGCAGTCTTCATCCTACAACAAGTAAATCACAAGAAAAAAAGGACCAAGAATACATCAAGTAAGAAAATACAAAACAAACAAACGAAGAGTGAGACACGACTCATAACTCATTTCCACCAGACCTCACCCTCCTCTCTCTGCTACATCCACCTAACCTCCACCGCTGATGCAGGAGTGGAGAGGTCAAGACGACGAAGCAAATACCAAGTCCATATTCACAACTCCTCTTACTCAGTCATCTTCACTCAAGTTACTCATCGCTACTCATTTACTCACCACAGCTACCAGTGTGGGAAGCCGACGTCACCATATGCTGAGATGACATCACAACGCGAGTCTGCCATGCCAAGCAACGTGTGACTGACACCAGGCACTTCTCACCCACTACTCATTACTCATTATTCACATAGCTCCTACTCATACTCATTTATTTTCACAGTTGAGTTGGAAATTCGACGTTCTATGCTGAGGTTTGCCTGGGACAGCTATTAACCACCACAAGCACCAGGCCATGGAATTTCCTGAGTAATATCGTCCATCAACACAGCACTAGAATTATCAAGAGATCTTCAATCAAACCTGCATTTTTCTTCCGAGATCGACTTTTGTATCGACACACCTCTACGATCTGTATCAAGTGGGTAAAATTATACTTACTCATTTCTTCTCAGTGCTAAAATTAGCTATATTCAACTTTTTTTTTTACTTATTTCCATATATACACTTATACACTCACTATCTATCATTTATTTCAACTTAATTACTCATCTACTTTGTTAGGACAGAAATAAACAAGAGGCGTATTTCATAACACCATATCTTAATGACAGGAATATTTTCGCCACCACCCACGTTAATACCAGATGACACACAATTTGCCACAACAACAGACTCACAATTAAGAGAGCACCAAGGCAACACACCAGATGACACACAATTTGCCACAACAACAGACTCACAATTAAGAGAGCACTAAGGCAACCCACCCCTTGTACAAACCTCACCACACACTAAAGACCAAGAAACAAATACGGCAGTTTCAGATGATGAGTGGGAAACCCCCTCTGAAGTAGCAAGTGAGGACTTTGTCGCTGACTTGCACGCGTATACCAATATACTTAACAGGGTTCACCGGTCCGGTCGTACATATTCCACCATTCCCTCACACAACGATAAACACATCCAAGTTGAATTAACAGAGCAAACAGTGAAAATGAATTAAGAAACAAATACCGCTGATCTAACAACCACACCTCAAGTGTTTGTGTATCATGAGGATAAAACTGTCCCAAAATTCTCTGGTACAGACAAAGATCGCATTGATGTCATTTCATCAGTCAGTCAGTGCGAACAAATGTTCATCAAACGCCACATACTAGATGAACAAGAGAAAATTGCTATTTTTTCATCTTGCATAAGCCAGGAAAGATGTCCAGCAAGCAATTTACTTCGCTCAGACAAGCTCCATAGGGCTAGGACATATGATGAATTTAAAACTGAATTTTTGAAGAAATTTTCTGGAGGTATGAACTTCTTGCCAGGTATAATTCCAGAATTACATAAAATTGTAGATCTTGTAAGGGAGCACACTACAAACCATGTGCTCAGTAAAATAACTGCTGATGTCTCCATAATCAAAAGAACATTTTTAGGTACTTTGGAAAATTCTAATTGGATAACAGATGATGGAAAGATGTCCCCAGACCTCGTCGTGGACATCATTGGTTATGTAGCTGCCTTGTGTAAATTACCTGATAGGACCCTTAAGATCGCCAAGACGATCGCGTACACCCCAGGAATGTGCTTGCTAGACTTAATGAACGAGGTAGAGATGCAGTGCAGAAAAGCAGGTATGGTCGACACACATGCACATTCTGGTAGAATGAGGGTACCTGAGACAGTATCAGCTGTGAAAACATCTACACCTACCCCAAACAGAGAACAAAATCAATCGTGACCCGAAAGCAGGCAGACCAAACAACCAAACATGACAAGGCCTCGATCACAGACGCCATGCTACAGGCAGTTTCATAAGTTTTCGCACAGCCCGAGCAGGTCTCGCATCATAAACAACACTTCTTATGGGAAATCACATCGTAGGTCACACACAAACATTTCCACCCACTGCCTGATATGGACTTAAACATGAGCACAAGTATTAAGTTGATTTTCCCTAAGTTTGAAACTATGCAACTGATCAATGAAACAATGAAGCCCTGGGAAGATTTGAGTTTGAGTATGTTCAACCCATAATATGTGTATAGCCCAGCACCTGCTGTCTTTATAATCTTCTGCATTGTATTTGCAGTACTGCTGTTCGCAATGCACAGAATGCATGCAAGAATTGCTAATTTGGAGTCATTATTTAGTGGGGGGAGAGTTAACATCCAAGTTAACCCCCCTGAATGAAGTGTACATATTTTGTATATAGTATTAATTATATATATATATATATATATATATATATATATATATATATATATATATATTTGTAAAAAAAAAACAAAGAAGAATGACCCATGTATGGCATTCCAATGCCATTATCTTTAAATGAAATACCAATAACTCTCACCATAATCTTAATTTTAAACTAATTTTTTTTTTTGCATGTATGCATTTCACTACAATAACCCAAGTTCATACTGTATTACAGTTAAATAATTTACTTTTAATGCATTTATTCAAATATGTATACAACTTGTTTAAAATGTAATATTACTGAATAATCACTATTTACTATAAATATTATATGTATACAATATTTTAATCAATATTATGTACTAATAGATTAGCATGTGTCATTGATAATTGCTGTCAGAGGACCTTCAGCTGCGTGGACCGAGCAATGTTATGAGTCCATATTATATTTACAAATCATACTAGATAGATAGATAAATAGACTGATAGACAGCTCTATGCGAGCCTGGGAATGGGAAATGATCTTGCAAGTTACACTGAGGAAAGCTGATGACAGATTAGGAAGCAGCCAGTCAGGAGATGATGCAGTTAGTTGTCAGCGATACACCAGGTGAACAAAGCCTTGTTGATCATACACTCACATTCACACATACTCACCCACAGGCTTCTAGAACTTTCCAACCACAGTGAACACACGTGACACGACTCCTGTTTCACCAGAATTTAGGAAAGAGAGCTCAGAAGGAGAGAGGCCATAGAAGCGGCAGGGAGTGGGAAGAAAGGCTTAGCAACTTGGAAGAGAGAGAGAGAGAGAGAGAGAGAGAGAGAGAGATAGGGAGATAGCTAGCGGGACTCTACTTTATACTTTGCTCTGTGTGAGAGATTTGTTAATATTTCCAAGACAAATAAAAATAGTCCCATACCATTCTTTACCTCTCCTTGTCATTGAATGACAAATGGGAAAGAAGATTATCTACTTACAAAGCTACTCAAGTGTAACAACCACTCATCCACAAGTCTAATATATATAACTTCTCTACAAGTAACTACAAAGTCTTTTTATGACATTTGGTGGCAGCGGTGGGATCGCACCTCGTCTTCGAATCAACAGTGAATTTCTACAAAGCAGGCGACACTCTACAAGATTAACTTCAGTTCTACAGTGAACGAACTCCAACCACCTACAATCAACTACAAGTAACAACTCTATGAGTCGTCTGTATAATCTTCTACACGCACCTACAAGTAGCAGCAGTCTTCATCCTACAATGAGTAAATCACAAGAAAAAAAGGACCAAGAATACATCAAGTAAGAAAATACAAAACAAACAAACGAAGAGTGACACACGACTCATAACTCATAACCACCAGACCTCACCCTCCTCTCTCTGCTACATCCACCTAACCTCCACCGCTGATGCAGGAGTGGAGAGGTCAAGACGACGAAGCAAATACCAAGTCCATATTCACAACTCCTCTTACTCAGTCATCTTCACTCAAGTTACTCATCGCTACTCATTTACTCACCACAGCTACCAGTGTGGGAAGCCGACGTCACCATATGCTGAGATGACATCACAACGCGAGTCTGCCATGCCAAGCAACGTGTGACTGACACCAGGCACTTCTCACCCACTACTCATTACTCATTATTCACATAGCTCCTACCCATACTCATTTATTTTCACAGCTGAGTTGGAAATTCGACGTTCTATGCTGAGGTTTGCCTGGGACAGCTATTAACCACCACAAGCAGCAGACCATGGAATTTCCTGAGTAATATCGTCCATCAACACAGCACTAGAATTATCAAGAGATCTTCAATCAAACCTGCATTTTTCTTCCGAGATCGACTTTTGTATCCACACACCTCTACGATCTGTATCAAGTGGGTAAAATTATACTTACTCATTTCTTCTCATATATTCAACTTTTTTTTTTACTTATTTCCATATATGCACTTATACACTCATTATCTATCATTTATTTCAACTTAATTACTCATCTACTTTGTTAGGACATAAATAAACAAGAGGCGTATTCCATAACACCATATCTTAATGACAGGAATATTTTCGCCACCACCCACGTTAATACCAGATGACACACAATTTGCCACAACAACAGACTCACAATTAAGAGAGCACCAAGGCAACACACCAGATGACACACAATTTGCCACAACAACAGACTCACAATTAAGAGAACGCCAAGGCAACCCACCCCTTGTACAAACCTCACCACACACTAAAGACCAAGAAACAAATACGGCAGTTTCAGATGATGAGTGGGAAACCCCGTCTGAAGTAGCAAGTGAGGACTTTGTCGCTGACTTGCACACGTATGCCAATATACTTAACAGGGTTCACCGGTCCGGACGTACATATTCCACCATTCCCTCACACAACTATAAACACATCCAAGTTGAATTAACAGAGCAAACAGTGAAAATGAATTAAGAAACAAATACCGCTGATCTAACAACCACACCTCAAGTGTTTGTGTATCACGAGGATAAAACTGCCCCAAAATTCTCTGGCACAAAGATCGCATTGATGTCATTTCATCAGTCAGTCAGTGTGAACAAATGTTCATCAAACGCCACATACTAGATGAACAAGAGAAAATTGCAATTTTTTCATCTTGCATAAGCCAGGAAAGATGTCCAGCAAGCAATTTACTTCGCTCAGAGAAGCTCCATAGGGCTAGGACATATGATGAATTTAAAACTGAATTTTTGAAGAAATTTTCTGGAGGTATGAACTTCTTGCTACATACAATTCCAGAATTACATAAAATTGTAGATCTTGTAAGGGAGCACACTACAAACCATGTGCTCAGTAAAATAACTGCTGATGTCTCCACAGTCAAAAGAACATTGTTAGTTACTTTGGAAAATTCTAATTGGATAACAGATGATGGAAAGATGTCCCCAGATCTCGTCGTGGACATCATTGGTTATATAGCTGCCTTGTGTAAATTACCTGATAGGACCCTTAAGATCGCCAAGATGATCGCGTACGCCTCAAGAATGTGCTTGCTAGACTTAATGAACGAGATAGAGATGCAGTGCAGTAAAGCAGGTATGGTCGACACACATGCACATTCTGGTAGAATGAGGGTACCTGAGACAGTATCAGCTGTGAAAACATCTACACCTACCCCAAACAGAGAACAAAATCGATCGCGACCCGAAAGCAGGCAGACCAAACAACCAAACATGACAAGGCCTCGATCACAGACGCCGTGCTACAGGCAGTTTCATAAGTTTTTGCGCAGCCCGAGCAGGTCTCGCATCATAAACAACACTTCTTATGGGAAATCACATCATAGGTCACACACAAACATTTCCACCCACCGCCTGATATGGACTTAAACATGAGCACAAGTATTAAGTTGATTTCCCCTACGTTTGAAACTATGCAAATGATCAATGAAACAATGAAGCCCTGGGAAGATTTGAATTTGAGTATGTTCAACCCATATTATGTGTATAGCCCAGAACCTGCTGTCTTTATAATCTTCTGCATTGTATTTGCAGTACTGCTCTTCGCAATGCACAGAATGCATGCAAGAATTGCTAATTTGGAGTCATTATTTAGTGGGGGGAGAGTTAACATCCAAGTTAACCCCCCTGAATGAAGTGTACATATTTTGTATATAGTATTAATTTTATATATATATATATATATATATATATATATATATATATATATATATATATATATGAAAAAAAAAACAAAGAAAAATGACCCATGTATGGCATACCAATGCCATTATCTTTAAATGAAATATCAATAACTCTTACCATAATCTTAATTTTAAACTATTTTTTTTTTCTTGCATGTATCCATTTCACTACAATAAACCAAGTTCATACTGTATTACAGTTAAATAATTTACTTTTAATGCAATTATTCAAATATGTATACAACTTGTTTAAAATGTAATATTACTGAATAATCACTATTTACTATAAATATTATATGTATACAATATTTTAATCAATATTATGTACTAATAGATTAGCATGTGTCATTGATAATTGCTGTCAGAGGACCATCAGCTGCGTGGACCGAGCAATGTTATGAGTCCATATTATATTTACAAATCATACTAGATAGATAGATAAATAGACTGATAGACAGCTCTATGCGAGCCTGGGAATGGGAAATGATCTTGCAAGTTACACTGAGGAAAGCTGATGACAGATTAGGAAGCAGCCAGTCAGGAGATGATGCAGTTAGTTGTCAGCGATACACCAGGTGAACAAAGCCTTGTTGATCATACACACACATTCACACATACTCACACACAGGCTTCTAGAACTTTCCAACCACAGTGAACACACGTGACACGACTCCTGTTTCACCAGAATTTAGGAAAGAGAGCTCAGAAGGAGAGAGGCCATAGAAGCGGCAGGGAGTGGGAAGAAAGGCTTAGCAACTTGGAAGAGAGAGAGAGAGAGAGAGAGAGAGAGAGATAGGGAGATAGCTAGCGGGACTCTACTTTATACTTTGCTCTGTGTGAGAGATTTGATAATATTTCCAAGACAAATAAAAATAGTCCCATACCATTCTTTACCTCTCCTTGTCATTGAATGACAAATGGGAAAGATTATCTACTTACAAAGCTACTCAAGTGTAACAACCACTCGTTCACAAGTCTAATATATATAACTTCTCTACAAGTAACTACAAAGTCTTTTAATGACATTTGGTGGCAGCGGTGGGATCGCACCTCGTCTTCGAATCAACAGTGAATTTCTACAAAGCAGGCGACACTCTACAAGATTAACTTCAGTTCTACAGTGAACGAACTCCAACCACCTACAATCAACTACAAGTAACAACTCTACGAGTCGTCTGTATAATCTTCTACACGCACCTACAAGTAGCAGCAGTCTTCATCCTACAATGAGTAAATCACAAGAAAAAAAGGACCAAGAATACATCAAGTAAGAAAATACAAAACAAACAAACGAAGAGTGACACACGACTCATAACTCATAACCACCAGACCTCACCCTCCTCTCTCTGCTACATCCACCTAACCTCCACCGCTGATGCAGGAGTGGAGAGGTCAAGACGACGAAGCAAATACCAAGTCCATATTCACAACTCCTCTTACTCAGTCATCTTCACTCAAGTTACTCATCGCTACTCATTTACTCACCACAGCTACCAGTGTGGGAAGCCGACGTCACCATATGCTGAGATGACATCACAACGCGAGTCTGCCATGCCAAGCAACGTGTGACTGACACCAGGCACTTCTCACCCACTACTCATTACTCATTATTCACATAGCTCCTACCCATACTCATTTATTTTCACAGCTGAGTTGGAAATTCGACGTTCTATGCTGAGGTTTGCCTGGGACAGCTATTAACCACCACAAGCACCAGACCATGGAATTTCCTGAGTAATATCGTCCATCAACACAGCACTAGAATTATCAAGAGATCTTCAATCAAACCTGCATTTTTCTTCCGAGATCGACTTTTGTATCCACACACCTCTACGATCTGTATCAAGTGGGTAAAATTATACTTACTCATTTCTTCTCATATATTCAACTTTTTTTTTTACTCATTTCCATATATACACTTATACACTCATTATCTATCATTTATTTCAATTTATTTACTCAGCTATTTTGTTAGGACATAAATAAACAAGAGGCGTATTTCATAACACCATATCTTAATGACAGGAATATTTTCGCCACCACCCACGTTAATACCAGATGACACACAATTTGCCACAACAACAGACTCACAATTAAGAGAGCACCAAGGCAACACACCAGATGACACACAATTTGCCAGAACAACAGACTCACAATTAAGAGAGCGCCAAGGCAACCCACCCCTTGTACAAACCTCACCACACACTAAAGACCAAGAAACAAATACGGCAGTTTCAGATGATGAGTGGGAAACCCCGTCTGACGTAGCAAGTGAGGACTTTGTCGCTGACTTGCACACGTATGCCAATATACTTAACAGGGTTCACCGGTCCGGTCGTACATATTCCACCATTCCCTCACACAACGATAAACACATCCAAGTTGAATTAACAGAGCAAACAGTGAAAATGAATTAAGAAACAAATACCGCTGATCTAACAACCACACCTCAAGTGTTTGTGTATCACGAGGATAAAACTGCCCCAAAATTCTCTGGCACAAAGATCGCATTGATGTCATTTCATCAGTCAGTCAGTGTGAACAAATGTTCATCAAACGCCACATTCTAGATGAACAAGAGAAAATTGCAATTTTTTCATCTTGCATAAGCCAGGAAAGATGTCCAGCAAGCAATTTACTTCGCTCAGACAAGCTCCACAGGGCTAGGACATATGATGAATTTAAAACTGAATTTTTGAAGAAATTTTCTGGAGGTATGAACTTCTTGCCAGGTACAATTCCAGAATTACATAAAATTGTAGATCTTGTAAGGGAGCACACTACAAACCATGTGCTCAGTAAAATAACTGCTGATGTCTCCACAATCAAAAGAACATTGTTAGTTACTTTGGAAAATTCTAAATGGATAACAGATGATGGAAAGATGTCCCCAGATCTCGTCGTGGACATCATTGGTTATATAGCTGCCTTGTGTAAATTACCTGATAGGACCCTTAAGATCGCCAAGATGATCGCGTACGCCTCAGGAATGTGCTTGCTAGACTTAATGAATGAGATAGAGATGCAGTGCAGTAAAGCAGGTATGGTCGACACACATGCACATTCTGGTAGAATGAGGGTACCTGAGACAGTATCAGCTGTGAAAACATCTACACCTAATCCAAACAGAGAACAAAATCGATCGCGACCAGAAAGCAGGCAGACCAAACAACCATACATGACAAGGCCTCGATCACAGACGCCGTGCTACAGGCAGTTTCATAAGTTTTTACGCAGCCCGAGCAGGTCTCGCATCATAAACAGCACTTCTTATGGGAAATCACATCATAGGTCACACACAAACATTTCCAACCACTGCCTGATATGGACTTAAACATGAGCACAAGTATTAAGTTGATTTCCCCTACGTTTGAAACTATGCAAATGATCAATGAAACAATGAAGCCCTGGGAAGATTTGAGTTTGAGTATGTTCAACCCATATTATGTGTATAGCCCAGAACCTGCTGTCTTTATAATCTTCTGCATTGTATTTGCAGTACTGCTCTTCGCAATGCACAGAATGCATGCAAGAATTGCTAATTTGGAGTCATTATTTAGTGGGGGGAGAGTTAACATCCAAGTTAACCCCCCTGAATGAAGTGTACATATTTTCTATATAGTATTAATTATATATATATAAACATATATATATATATATATATATATATATGAAAAAAAAATACAAAGAAGAATGACCCATGTATGGCATACCAATGCCATTATCTTTAAATGAAATATCAATAACTCTTACCATAATCTTAATTTTAAACTATTTTTTTTTTCTTGCATGTATGCATTTCACTACAATAACCCAAGTTCATACTGTATTACAGTTAAATAATTTACTTTTAATGCATTTATTCAAATATGAATACAACTTGTTTAAAATGTAATATTACTGAATAATCACTATTTCCTATAAATATTATATGTATACAATATTTTAATCAATATTATATACTAATAGATTAGCATGTGTCATTGATAATTGCTGTCGGAGGACCTTCAGCTGCGTGGACCGAGCAACGTTATGAGTCCATATTATATTTACAAATCATGCTAGATAGATAGATAAATAGACAGATACACAGCTCTATGCGAGCCTGGGAATGGGAAATGATCTTGCAAGTTACACTGAGGAAAGCTGATGACAGATTAGGAAGTAGCCAGTCAGGAGATGATGCAGTTAGTTGTCAGCGATACACCAGGTGAACAAAGCCTTGTTGACCATACACACACATACACACATACTCACACACAGGCTTCTAGAACTTTCCAACCACAGTGAACACACGTGACACGACTCCTGTTTCACCAGAATTTAGGAAAGAGAGCTCAGAAGGAGAGAGGCCATAGAAGCGGCAGGGAGTGGGAAGAAAGGCTTAGCAACTTGGAAGAGACAGAGACAGAGAGAGAGAGAGAGAGATAGGGAGATAGCTAGCGGGACTCTACTTTATACTTTGCTCTGTGTGAGAGATTTGTTAATATTTCTAAAACAAATAAAAATAGTCCCATACCATTCTTTACCTCTCCTTGTCATTGAATGACAAATGGGAAAGAAGATTATCTACTCACAAAGCTACTCAAGTATAACAACCACTCGTCCACAAGTCTAATATATATAACTTCTCTACAAGTAACTACAAAGTCTTTTTATGACATTTGGTGGCAGCGGTGGGATCGCACCTCGTCTTCGAATCAACAGTGAATTTCTACAAAGCAGGCGACACTCTACAAGATTAACTTCAGTTCTACAGTGAACGAACTCCAACCACCTACAATCAACTACAAGTAACAACTCTACGAGTCGTCTGTATAATCTTCTACATGCACCTACAAGTAGCGGCAGTCTTCATCCTGCAACAAGTAAATCACAAGAAAAAAAGGACCAAGAATACATCAAGTAAGAAAATACAAAACAAACAAACGAAGAGTGAGACACGACTCATAACTCTCTCCACCAGACCTCACCCTCCTCTCTCTGCTACATCCACCTAACCTCCACCGCTGATGCAGGAGTGGAGAGGTCAAGACGACGAAGCAAATACCAAGTCCATATTCACAACTCCTCTTACTCAGTCATCTTCACTCAAGTTACTCATCGCTACTCATTTACTCACCACAGCTACCAGTGTTGGAAGCCGACGTCACCATATGCTGAGATGACATCACAACGCAAGTCTGCCATGCCAAGCAACGTGTGACTGACACCAGGCACTTCTCACCCACTACTCATTACTCATTATTCACATAGCTCCTACTCATACTCATTTATTTTCACAGTTGAGTTGGAATTTCGACGATCTATGCTGAGGTTTGCCTGGGACAGCTATTAAACACCAAAAGCACCAGGCCATGGAATTTCCTGAGTAATATCGTCCATCAACACAGCAGTAGAATTATCAAGAGATCGACTTTTGTATCGACACACCTATACGATCTGTATCAAGTGGGTAAAATTATACTTACTCATTTCTTCTCAGTGCTAAAATTAGCTATATTCAACCTTTTTTTTTTACTTATTACCATATATACACTTATACACTTACTATCTATCATTTATTTCAACTTAATTACTCATCTACTTTGTTAGGACATAAATAAACAAGAGGCGTATTTCATAACACCATATCTTAATGACAGGAATAATTTCGCCACCACCCACGTTAATACCAGATGACACACAATTTGCCACAACAACAGACTCACAATTAAGAGAGCACCAAGGTAACACACCAGATGACACACAATTTGCCACAACAACAGACTTACAATTAAGAGAGCACCAAGGCAACCCACCCCTTGTACAAACCTCACCACACACTAAAGACCAAGAAACAAATACGGCAGTTTCAGATGATGAGTGGGAAACCCCCTCTGACGTAGCAAGTGAGGACTTTGTCGCTGACTTGCACACGTATGCCAATATACTTAACAGGGTTCACCGGTCCTGTCATACATATTCCACCATTCCCTCACACAACGATAAACACATCCAAGTTGAATTAACAGAGCAAACAGTGAAAATGAATTAAGAAAAAAATTCCGCTGATCTAACAACCACACCTCAAGTGTTTGTGTATCACGAGGATAAAACTGCCCAAAAATTCTCTGGCACAGACAAAGATCGCATTGATGTCATTTCATCAGTCAGTCAGTGCGAACAAATGTTCATCAAACGCCACATACTAGATGAACAAGAGAAAATTGCTATTTTTTCATCTTGCATAAGCCAGGAATGATGTCCAGCAAGCAATTTACTTCGCTCAGACAAGCTCCATATGGCTAGGACATATGATGAATTTAAAACTGAATTTTTGAAGAAATTTTCTGGAGGTATGAACTTCTTGCCAGGTATAATTCCAGAATTACATAAAATTGTAGATCTTGTAAGGGAGCACACTACAAACCATGTGCTCAGTAAAATAACTGCTGATGTCTCCACAATCAAAAGAACATTGTTAGCTAGTTTGGAAAATTCTAATTGGATAACAGATGATGGAAAGATGTCCCCAGACCTCGTCGTGGACATCATTGGTGATATAGGTGCCTTGTGTAAATTACCTGATAGGACCCTTAAGATCGCCAAGACGATCGCGTACACCCCAGGAATGTGCTTGCTAGACTTTATGAAAGAGGAAGAGATGCAGTGCAGTAAAGCAGGTATGGTCAACACTCATGCACATTCTGGTAGAATGAGGGTACCTGAGACAGTATCAGCTGTGAAAACATTTACACCTACCCCAAACAGAGAACAAAATCGATCGCGACCCGAAAGCAGGCAGACCAAACAACCAAACATGACAAGGCCTCGATCACAGACGCCATGCTACAGACAGTTTCATAAGTTTTCGCGCAGCCCGAGCAGGTCTCGCGCCATAAACAACACTTCTTATGGGAAATCACATCGTAGGTCACACACAAACATTTCCACCCACTGCCTGATATTGACTTAAACATGAGCACATTAAGTTGACTTCCCCTAACTTTGAAACTATGCAACTGATCAATGAAACAATGAAGCCCTGGGAAGATTTGAGTTTGATTATGTTCAACCCATATTATGTGTATAGCTCAGCACCTGCTGTCTTTATAATTTTCTGCATTGTATTTGCAGTACTGCTGTTCGCAATGCACAGAATGCATGCAAGAATTGCTAATTTGGAGTCATTATTTAGTGGGGGGAGAGTTAACATCCAAGTTAACCCTCCTGAATGAAGTGTACATATTTTGTATATAGAATTAATTTTATATATATATATATATATATATATATATATATATATATATATATATATATATATATATATATATATATATATATATATATATACAAAAATCTTTAAAGACCATGGCATAGCCATTGTTCACTATTTTTCTGTTGATCTTTTCGAGTTTTCTTACACATTGTTTTACACTATGATTCAGGTTGTAGATAATATGTCCAAGATCCATGTCGTAACTATATTTTATTATTTATTTTCATTTTCCTAGGACGTTTCGTGTTCCCTTACACATCATCAGCGACTGTAACATAGATACAATACACTATAAAACATGACATATACAACATAAACCTATACAATATATATACTGAAATGTACAACAACGACTAATAAAAGTGTAGAGTCACAAGAGTATGGATAAAAGAGACAAACCCTTTAGGTGAAGTCAAGTATGAGCTACAGTTAAAAGTGTATGGATAAAAGAGACAAACCTTATAGGTGTAGTCAGCTATGAGCTACGTGGTTGACTGCGAAGGTTGTATGGGTGAGTGGGTGCTTGTCGCTGTGTAGTGTTGCCAGTTGTGTTGTTGTTTGCGTAATGTTCATTTCTAATTATCTCTGCTTGTGGTCGGGCCTTTGTGTATTTAAACAGTTTGAGGGTACGATCTAGTCCGGTAGTTTGGTTGTTTATGGCTGGCGTGTTTTCACGTATGAGAAGTGCTTCTGCCAGTTGTAGTCTAATGTGGTCATGATATTTTTTTATTATATTAGTATTTTCTATTAGAACTTGTCTGTTTATTGATGTGTGATGTTGAGTCATATGATCTTTTATAGAACCGGATTGTAGGTGCATGGTTAAACGTCTGCTTAGTGTGGTTGTGGTCATACCAATATATTTCATGTGACGAAGTTTACAACCTTCGTGTGGGCAAGTGAATTCATAAACTACATTGGTATGTTGAAATTTGTTGGTTTGTTGAGCTGTGTTGTTTTTCATAATCATGTTGCTAACTTTCCTGTTTTTATAGTAAATAATTAAACTGAGCTTGTCTGAGGGGATAACACAAGATGTGTTACATGTCACAATCTCTCTAAGTACACGTTCATCCATTTTATAAGCAGGGGACATCTGATTACCATAATACAAATTGTGGGTAACAGTATGGGGAAGCGGTTGGACATTTGTGGTTGAGACTTGTTTTGAAATAAATTGACATATTTCTCTGTCAACTATTTGATTGGAATAACCATTGTTAATTAAGATCTGCTTTAATTTAGTTACTTCTGAGTGGAAGAGTTCCCACGATGAGCAGTTCTTATGAGCACGACGTAAGTATGATCTGATAACTGACAATTGGTACCGCTGCGGACACTCACTCACCGCATTAAGGCGTCTACCCAAGTCCATAGCTTTACGATATACGGAGGTTTTATAGTTACCATTCTCCTCTTCTCTTAATACATCAAGAAAAGGGATTTTGTTGTTTGCACTTATCTCATAAGTAAATTTTAATATTGAGTTATGTTCCATGGCAGTTCTTAGTTGTTTAAGGTGGTTTTCGTCTTTAGCGACCACATAGATATCATCAACATAGCGACAATACGTGGTTGGACGCAGGTTGGTATCTTCTAACACTATGTTTTCTAAGTGACACATGTAAAAGTTAGCAAATGTTGGGCCCAGGGGTGAACCCATGCTGACTCCGTTAACCTGCTGATACAGCTTACCGTCTGGGCTGCGAAAGGGAGCTTCGGTGGTGCATGCTCTCAGTAATGTTTCCAAGTTGTGGGTTGAGATCTTAGGTGGGCACAGGGCTGGGTGGAGATACACATTTTCTAAAATTATCTGTATAGTTTGGTCTACTGGTACGTTAGAGAAGAGGCTTTCAACATCTAACGAAGCCAAGAGTCCGCTGGGTCGAGTAGAGCGGATAATGTCTAAGAGCTGGTCTGTGGACTTCAGGGAAAACTTCGCTGGAATGTATGGTGTAATGATTTGATTTACTTGTCTCGCTGTTGTATACGTTGGTGTTGTTACCTGGGAGATGATGGGACGGAGTGGGTTGTTGGTTTTATGGGTTTTTACATTACCGTAGATGTACCCTGGAGCATACTGTCCAACTATGGGGGTGAGGTGTGGTGAGTCTCGGCATGCGTTGTTTGCAGTAATAACTCGATTGATTTTCTTCTTGAGAGTTTCTGTTGGATCACGGGAAATCTGCTGGAATTTGGTATTGTCACTGAGAATAGCATCCAGTTTGTGTTGGTAGTCTTCTTTGTTGAGGAGAACATAAATGTTAGACTTCTCAGCTCGCCTAATGACTATGTCTGTATTAGTTCGAAGATCTTTGGCTGCTTGCTGAAGTTCTGGTGTAAGGAGAGAGCTCCGTTTGTAGCTGCGTCGTCGTGTGCCCTCGGCCCTCAGTTGTTCTTGCAGGTCAGGGTTAATGGTAATTTTGCATTGTTGTTCCAATTTTTGCAGTGATGTATTAAGTAATTCTAATTCCATCATTTTATTAATTTTGTCAAACCTCGGCTGTAGGTGGCAATTAAGGCCCAGGTTTAACACTTTCTTCTCTTGTTCAGTCAGTACATGATTCGAGAGGTTACGGAAAGAATCGGATTTTTCTGGTAAGGTGACTTGTCCTCCATATAGCTTGTTCAGTTTTTTAATGGTTCTAGTTTTGGTTATTTCGTCTGTTTGACGGCGAAGGTCGTCCAAGGCTTGATTGATGTTGTGGCGGACGTCATCTTTGATGTCAAAGATGTTATATTCGGCCAAGAGGGCGGTACGCTGATCGTTCAGCTGTTTTCTTTCTATCTCTTTTAGGTGTTTTTGGCGGAGCACTAGTTGTTTTCTATACTCTAGTGTAATGTTTTCTTGCCTTGCTGCCGGGTCATGGGTTCGAATATTAGTATATTTAGGCAGAATGTTTTCTTTTATACAAAAATCATTAAAAACCAAGGCATAGCCATTGTTCACTATTTTTCTGTTGATCCTTTCAAGTTTTCTTACACATTGTTTTACACAATGATTCAGGTTGTAGATAATATGTCCAAGATCCATGTTGTAACTATATTTTATTATTTATTTTCATTTTCCTAGGACGTTTCGTGTACCCTTACACATCATCAGCGACTGTAACATAGATACAATACACTATAAAACATGACATATACAACATAAACCTATACAATATATATACTGAAATGTACAACAACGACTAATAAAAGTGTAGAGTCACAAGAGTATGGATAAAAGAGACAAACCTTTTAGGTGAAGTCAAGTATGAGCTACAGTTAAAAGTGTATGGATAAAAGAGACAAACCTTATAGGTGTAGTCAGCTATGAGCTACGTGGTTGAATGCGAAGGTTGTATAGGTGAGTGGGTGCTTGTGGCTGTGTAGTGTTGCCAGTTGTGTTATTGTGTGTGTAATGTTCATTTGTAATTGTCTCTGCTTGTGGTCGGGCCTTTGTGTATTTAAACAGTTTGAGGGTATGATCTAGTCCGGTAGTTTGGTTGTTTATGGCTGGCGTGTTTTCACGTATGAGAAGTGCTTCTGCCAGTTGTAGTCTAATGTGGTCGTGACATTTTTTTTATTATATTAGTATTTTCTATTAGAACTTGTCTGTTTATTAATGTGTGATGTTGAGTCATATGATCTTTTATAGAACCGGATTGTAGGTGCATGGTTAAACGTCTGCTTTGTGTGGTTGTGGTCATACCAATATATTTCATGTGACGAAGTTTACAACCTTCGTGTGGGCAAGTGAATTCATAAACTACATTATTCTCAGTGACAATACCAAATTCCAGCAGATTTCCCGTGATCCAACAGAAACTTTCAAGAAGAAAATCAATCGAGTTATTACTGCAAACAACGCATGCCGAGACTCACCACACCTCATCCCCATAGTTGGACAGTATGCTCCAGGGTACATCTACGGTAATGTAAAAACCCATAAAACCAACAACCCACTCCGTCCCATCATCTCCCAGGTAACCACACCAACGTATACAACAGCGAGACAAGTAAATCAAATCATTACACCATACATTCCAGCGAAGTTTTCCCTGAAGTCCACAGACCAGTTCATAGACATTATCCGCTCTACTCGACCCAGCAGACTCTTGGCTTCGATAGATGTTGAAAGCCTTTTCACTAACGTACCAGTAGACCAAACTATATAGATAATTTTAGAAAATGTGTATCACCACCCAACCCTGTGCCCACCTAAGCTCTCAACCCACAACTTGGAAACATTACTGAGAGCATGCACCACTGAAGCTCCCTTTCGCAGCCCAGACGGTAAGCTGCATCAGCAGGTTAACGGAGTCAGCATGGGTTCACCCCTGGGCCCAACATTTGCTGACTTTTACATGTGTCACTTAGAAAACAAAGTGTTAGAAGATACCAACCTGCGTCCAACCACGTATTGTCGCTATGTTGATGATATCTATGTGGTCGTTAGAGACGAAAAACACCTTAAACAACTAAGAGCTGCCATGGAACATAACTCAATATTAAAATTTACTTATGAGATAAGTGCAAACAACAATATCCCTTTTCTTGATGTATTAATAGAAGAGGAGAATGGTAACTATAAAACCTCCGTATATCGTAAAGCTACGGACTTGGGTAGATGCCTTAATGTGGTGAGTGAGTGTCCGCAGCGGTACCAATTGTCAGTTATCAGGTCATACTTACGTCGTGCTCATAAGAACTGCTCATCGTGGGAACTCTTCCACTCAGAAGTAACTAAATTAAAGCAGATCTTAATTAACAATGGTTATTCCAATCAAATAGTTGACAGAGAAATATGTCAATTTATTTCAAAACAAGTCTCAACCACAAATGTCCAACCGCTTCCCCATACTGTTACCCACAATGTGTATTATGGTAATCAGATGTCCCCTGCTTATAAAACGGATGAACGTGTACTTAGAGAGATTGTGACACGTAACACATCTTGTGTTATCCCCTCAGACAAGCTCAGTTTAATTATTTACTATAAAAACGGGAAAGTTAGCAATATGACTATGAAAAACAACACAGCTCAACAAACCAACAAATTTCAACATACCAATGTAGTTTATGAATTCACTTGCCCACATGAATGTTGTAAACTTCGTCACATGAAATATATTGGTATAACCACAACCACACTAAGCAGACGTTTAACCATGCACCTACAATCCGGTTCTATAAAAGATCATATGACTCAACATCACACATCAATAAACAGACAAGTTCTAATAGAAAATACTAATATAATAAAAAAATGTCATGACCACATTAGACTACAACTGGCAGAAGCACTTCTCATACGTGAAAACACGCCAGCCATAAACAACCAAACTACCGGACTAGATCGTACCCTCAAACTGTTTAAATACACAAAGGCCCGACCACAAGCAGAGACAATTAGAATTGAACATTACACACACAATAACACAACTGGCAACACTACACAGCCACAAGCACCCACTCACCCATACAACCTTCGCAGTCAACCACGTAGCTCATAGCTGACTACACCTATAAGGTTTGTCTCTTTTATCCATACACTTTTAACTGTAGCTCATACTTGACTTCACCTAAAGGGTTTCTCTCTTTTATCCATACTCTTGTGACTCTACACTTTTATTAGTCGGTGTTGTACATTTCAGTATATATATTGTATAGGTTTATGTTGTATATGTCATGTTTTATAGTGTATTGTATCTATGTTACAGTCGCTGATGATGTGTAAGGGTACATGAAACGTCCTAGGAAAATGAAAATAAATAATAAAATATAGTTACGACATGGATCTTGGACATATTATCTACAACCTGAATCATAGTGTAAAACAATGTGTAAGAAAACTCGAAAACATCAACAGAAAAATAGTGAACAATGGCTATGCGTCTTTAATGATTTTTGTATAAAAGAAAACATTCTGCCTAAATATACTAATATTCGAACCAATGACCCGGCAGCAAGGCAAGAAAACATTACACTAGAGTATAGAAAACAACTAGTGCTCCGCCAAAAAACACCTAAAAGAGATAGAAAGAAAACAGCTGAACGATCAGCGTACCGCCCTCTTGGCCGAATATAACATCTTTGACATCAACGATGACGTCCGCCACAACATCAATCAAGCCTTGGACGACCTTCGCCGTCAAACAGACGAAATAACCAAAACTAGAACCATTAAAAAACTGAACAAGCTATATGGAGGACAAGTCACCTTACCAGAAAAATCCGATTCTTTCCGTAACCTCTCAAATCATGTACTGACTGAACAAGAGAAGAAAGTGTTAAACCTGGGCCTTAATTGCCACCTACAGCCGAGGTTTGACAAAATTAACAAAATGATGGAATTAGAATTACTTAATACATCACTGCAAAAATTGGAACAACAATGCAAAATTACCATTAACCCTGACCTGCAAGACCAACTGAGGGCCGAGGGCACACGACGACGCAGCTACAAACGGAGCTCTCTCCTTACACCAGAACTTCAGCAAGCAGCCAAAGATCTTCGAACTAATACAGACATAGTCATTAGGCGAGCTGATAAGTCTAACATTTATGTTCTCCTCAACAAAGAAGACTACCAACACAAACTGGATGCTATTCTCAGTGACAATACCAAATTCCAGCAGATTTCCCGTGATCCAACAGAAACTTTCAAGAAGAAAATCAATCGAGTTATTACTGCAAACAACGCATGCCGAGACTCACCACACCTCACCCCCATAGTTAGACAGTATGCTCCAGGGTACATCTACGGTAATGTAAAAACCCATAAAACCAACAACCCACTCCGTCCCATCATCTCCCAGGAAACCACACCAACGTATACAACAGCGAGACAAGTAAATCATTACACCATACATTCCAGCGAAGTTTTCCCTGAAGTCCACAGACCAGTTCATAGACATTATCCGCTCTACTCGACCCAGCGGACTCTTGGCTTCATTAGATGTTGAAAGCCTCTTCACTAACGTACCAGTAGACCTTCACAAACGTACCAGTAGACCAAACTATACAGATAATTTTAGAAAATGTGTATCACCACCCAACCCTGTGCCCACCTAAGATCTCAACCCACAACTTGGAAACATTACTGAGAGCATGCACCACCGAAGCTCCCTTTCGCAGCCCAGACGGTAAGCTGTATCAGCAGGTTAACGGAGTTAGCATGGGTTCACCCCTGGGCCCAATATTTGCTGACTTTAACATGTGTCACTTAGAAAACAAAGTGTTAGAAGATACCAACCTGCGTCCAACCACGGATTGTCGCTATGTTGATGATATCTATGTGGTCGCTAAAGACGAAAACCACCTTAAACAACTAAGAACTGCCATGGAACATAACTCAATATTAAAATTTACTTATGAGATAAGTGCAAACAACAAAATCCCTTTTCTTGATGTATTAATAGAAGAGGAGAATGGTAACTATAAAACCTCCGTATATCGTAAAGCTACGGACTTGGGTAGATGCCTTAATGTGGTGAGTGAGTGTCCGCAGCGGTACCAATTGTCTGTTATCAGGTCATACTTACGTCGTGCTCATAAGAACTGCTCATCGTGGGAACTCTTCCACTCAGAAGTAACTAAATTAAAGCAGATCTTAATTAACAATGGTTATTCCAATCAAATAGTTGACAGAGAAATATGTCAATTTATTTCAAAACAAGTCTCAACCACAAATGTCCAACCGCTTCCCCATACTGTTACCCACAATGTGTATTATGGTAATCAGATGTCCCCTGCTTATAAAACGGATGAACGTGTACTTAGAGAGATTGTGACACGTAACACATCTTGTGTTATCCCCTCAGACAAGCTCAGTTTAACTATTTACTATAAAAACAGGAAAGTTAGCAACATGATTATGAAAAACAACACAGCTCAACAAACCAACAAATTTCAACATACCAATGTAGTTTATGAATTCACTTGCCCACACGAAGGTTGTAAACTTCGTCACATGAAATATATTGGTATGACCACAACCACACTAAGCAGACGTTTAACCATGCACCTACAATCCGGTTCTATAAAAGATCATATGACTCAACATCACACATCAATAAACAGACAAGTTCTAATAGAAAATACTAATATAATAAAAAAATGTCATGACCACATTAGACTACAACTGGCAGAAGCACTTCTCATACGTGAAAACACGCCAGCCATAAACAACCAAACTACCGGACTAGATCGTACCCTCAAACTGTTTAAATACACAAAGGCCCGACCACAAGCAGAGACAATTACAAATGAACATTACACACACAATAACACAACTGGCAACACTACACAGCCACAAGCACCCACTCACCCATACAACCTTCGCAGTCAACCACGTAGCTCATAGCTGACTACACCTATAAGGTTTGTCTCTTTTATCCATACACTTTTAACTGTAGCTCATACTTGACTTCACCTAAAGGGTTTCTCTCTTTTATCCATACTCTTGTGACTCTACACTTTTATTAGTCGTTGTTGTACATTTCAGTATATATATTGTATAGGTTTATGTTGTATATGTCATGTTTTATAGTGTATTGTATCTATGTTACAGTCGCTGATGATGTGTAAGGGTACATGAAACGTCCTAGGAAAATGAAAATAAATAATAAAATATAGTTACGACATGGATCTTGGACATATTATCTACAACCTGAATCATAGTGTAAAACAATGTGTAACAAAACTCGAAAAGATCAACAGAAAAATAGCGAACAATGGCTATGCCTTGGTCTTTAATGATTTTTGTATAAAAGAAAACATTCTGCCTAAATATACTAATATTCGAACCCATGACCCGGCAGCAAGACAAGAAAACATTACACTAGAGTATAGAAAACAACTAGTGCTCCGCCAAAAACACCTAAAAGAGATAGAAAGAAAACAGCTGAACGATCAGCGTACCGCCCTCTTGGCCGAATATAACATCTTTGACATCAACGATGACGTCCGCCACAACATCAATCAAGCCTTGGACGACCTTCGCCGTCAAACAGACGAAATAACCAAAACTAGAACCATTAAAAAACTGAACAAGCTATATGGAGGACAAGTCACCTTACCAGAAAAATCCGATTCTTTCCGTAACCTCTCAAATCATGTACTGACTGAACAAGAGAAGAAAGTGTTAAACCTGGGCCTTAATTGCCACCTACAGCCGAGGTTTGACAAAATTAACAAAATGATGGAATTAGAATTACTTAATACATCACTGCAAAAATTGGAACAACAATGCAAAATTACCATTAACCCTGACCTGCAAGACCAACTGAGGGCCGAGGGCACACGACGACGCAGCTACAAACGGAGCTCTCTCCTTACACCAGAACTTCAGCAAGCAGCCAAAGATCTTCGAACTAATACAGACATAGTCATTAGGCGAGCTGATAAGTCTAACATTTATGTTCTCCTCAACAAAGAAGACTACCAACACAAACTGGATGCTATTCTCAGTGACAATACCAAATTCCAGCAGATTTCCCGTGATCCAACAGAAATTTTCAAGAAGAAAATCAATCGAGTTATTACTGCAAACAACGCATGCCGAGACTCACCACACCTCACCCCCATAGTTGGACAGTATCCTCCAGGGTACATCTACGGTAATGTAAAAACCCATAAAACCAACAACCCACTCCGTCCCATCATCTCCCAGGTAACCACACGAACGTATACAACAGCGAGACAAGTAAATCAAATCATTACACCATACATTCCAGCGAAGTTTTCCCTGAAGTCCACAGACCAGTTCATAGACATTATCCGCTCTACTCGACCCAGCGGACTCTTGGCTTCGTTAGATGTTGAAAGCCTCTTCACTAACGTACCAGTAGACCAAACTATACAGATAATTTTAGAAAATGTGTATCACCACCCAACCCTGTGCCCACCTAAGATCTCAACCCACAACTTGGAAACATTACTGAGAGCATGCACCACCGAAGCTCCCTTTCGCAGCCCAGACGGTAAGCTGTATCAGCAGGTTAACGGAGTTAGCATGGGTTCACCCCTGGGCCCAACATTTGCTGACTTTAACATGTGTCACTTAGAAAACAAAGTGTTAGAAGATACCAACCTGCGTCCAACCACGTATTGTCGCTATGTTGATGATATCTATGTGGTCGCTAAAGACGAAAACCACCTTAAACAACTAAGAACTGCCATGGAACATAACTCAATATTAAAATTTACTTATGAGATAAGTGCAAACAACAAAATCCCTTTTCTTGATGTGTTAATAGAAGAGGAGAATGGTAACTATAAAACCTCCGTATATCGTAAAGCTACGGACTTGGGTAGATGCCTTAATGCGGTGAGTGAGTGTCCGCAGCGGTACCAATTGTCAGTTATCAGGTCATACTTACGTCGTGCTCATAAGAACTGCTCATCGTGGGAACTCTTCCACTCAGAAGTAACTAAATTAAAGCAGATCTTAATTAACAATGGTTATTCCAATCAAATAGTTGACAGAGAAATATGTCAATTTATTTCAAAACAAGTCTCAACCACAAATGTCCAACCGCTTCCCCATACTGTTACCCACAATGTGTATTATGGTAATCAGATGTCCCCTGCTTATAAAACGGATGAACGTGTACTTAGAGAGATTGTGTCACGTAACACATCTTGTGTTATCCCCTCAGACAAGCTCAGTTTAATTATTTACTATAAAAACAGGAAAGTTAGCAACATGATTATGAAAAACAACACAGCTCAACAAACCAACAAATTTCAACATACCAATGTAGTTTATGAATTCACTTGCCCACACGAAGGTTGTAAACTTCGTCACATGAAATATATTGGTATGACCACAACCACACTAAGCAGACGTTTAACCATGCACCTACAATCCGGTTCTATAAAAGATCATATGACTCAACATCACACATCAATAAACAGACAAGTTCTAATAGAAAATACTAATATAATAAAAAAATGTCATGACCACATTAGACTACAACTGGCAGAAGCACTTCTCATACGTGAAAACACGCCAGCCATAAACAACCAAACTACCGGACTAGATCGTACCCTCAAACTGTTTAAATACACAAAGGCCCGACCACAAGCAGAGACAATTACAAATGAACATTACACACACAATAACACAACTGGCAACACTACACAGCCACAAGCACCCACTCACCCATACAACCTTCGCAGTCAACCACGTAGCTCATAGCTGACTACACCTATAAGGTTTGTCTCTTTTATCCATACACTTTTAACTGTAGCTCATACTTGACTTCACCTAAAGGGTTTCTCTCTTTTATCCATACTCTTGTGACTCTACACTTTTATTAGTCGTTCTTGAACATTTCAGTATATATATTGTATAGGTTTATGTTGTATATGTCATGTTTTATAGTGTATTGTATCTATGTTACAGTCGCTGATGATGTGTAAGGGTACATGAAACGTCCTAGGAAAATGAAAATAAATAATAAAATATAGTTACGACATGGATCTTGGACATATTATCTACAACCTGAATCATAGTGTAAAACAATGTGTAACAAAACTCGAAAAGATCAACAGAAAAATAGCGAACAATGGCTATGCCTTGGTCTTTAATGATTTTTGTATAAAAGAAAACATTCTGCCTAAATATACTAATATTCGAACCCATGACCCGGCAGCAAGACAAGAAAACATTACACACAGAGTATAGAAAACAACTAGTGCTCCGCCAAAAACACCTAAAAGAGATAGAAAGAAAACAGCTGAACGATCAGCGTACCGCCCTCTTGGCCGAATATAACATCTTTGACATCAACGATGACGTCCGCCACAACATCAATCAAGCCTTGGACGACCTTCGCCGTCAAACAGACGAAATAACCAAAACTAGAACCATTAAAAAACTGAACAAGCTATATGGAGGACAAGTCACCTTACCAGAAAAATCCGATTCTTTCCGTAACCTCTCAAATCATGTACTGACTGAACAAGAGAAGAAAGTGTTAAACCTGGGCCTTAATTGCCACCTACAGCCGAGGTTTGACAAAATTAACAAAATGATGGAATTAGAATTACTTAATACATCACTGCAAAAATTGGAACAACAATGCAAAATTACCATTAACCCTGACCTGCAAGAACAACTGAGGGCCGAGGGCACACGACGACGCAGCTACAAACGGAGCTCTCTCCTTACACCAGAACTTCAGCAAGCAGCCAAAGATCTTCGAACTAATACAGACATAGTCATTAGGCGAGCTGATAAGTCTAACATTTATGTTCTCCTCAACAAAGAAGACTACCAACACAAACTGGATGCTATTCTCAGTGACAATACCAAATTCCAGCAGATTTCCCGTGATCCAACAGAAACTTTCAAGAAGAAAATCAATCGAGTTATTACTGCAAACAACGCATGCCGAGACTCACCACACCTCACCCCCATAGTTGGACAGTATGCTCCAGGGTACATCTACGGTAATGTAAAAACCCATAAAACCAACAACCCACTCCGTCCCATCATCTCCCAGGTAACCACACCAACGTATACAACAGCGAGACAAGTAAATCAAATCATTACACCATACATTCCAGCGAAGTTTTCCCTGAAGTCCACAGACCAGTTCATAGACATTATCCGCTCTACTCGACCCAGCGGACTCTTGGCTTCGTTAGATGTTGAAAGCCTCTTCACTAACGTACCAGTAGACCAAACTATACAGATAATTTTAGAAAATGTGTATCACCACCCAACCCTGTGCCCACCTAAGATCTCAACCCACAACTTGGAAACATTACTGAGAGCATGCACCACCGAAGCTCCCTTTCGCAGCCCAGACGGTAAGCTGTATCAGCAGGTTAACGGAGTTAGCATGGGTTCACCCCTGGGCCCAACATTTGCTGACTTTAACATGTGTCACTTAGAAAACAAAGTGTTAGAAGATACCAACCTGCGTCCAACCACGTATTGTCGCTATGTTGATGATATCTATGTGGTCGCTAAAGACGAAAACCACCTTAAACAACTAAGAACTGCCATGGAACATAACTCAATATTAAAATTTACTTATGAGATAAGTGCAAACAACAAAATCCCTTTTCTTGATGTGTTAATAGAAGAGGAGAATGGTAACTATAAAACCTCCGTATATCGTAAAGCTACGGACTTGGGTAGATGCCTTAATGTGGTGAGTGAGTGTCCGCAGCGGTACCAATTGTCAGTTATCAGGTCATACTTACGTCGTGCTCATAAGAACTGCTCATCGTGGGAACTCTTCCACTCAGAAGTAACTAAATTAAAGCAGATCTTAATTAACAATGGTTATTCCAATCAAATAGTTGACAGAGAAATATGTCAATTTATTTCAAAACAAGTCTCAACCACAAATGTGCAACTGCTTCCCCATACTGTTACTCACAATGTGTATTATGGTAATCAGATGTCCCCTGCTTATAAAACGGATGAACGTGTACTTAGAGAGATTGTGACACGTAACACATCTTGTGTTATCCCCTCAGACAAGCTCAGTTTAATTATTTACTATAAAAACAGGAAAGTTAGCAACATGATTATGAAAAACAACACAGCTCAACAAACCAACAAATTTCAACATACCAATGTAGTTTATGAATTCACTTGCCCACACGAAGGTTGTAAACTTCGTCACATGAAATATATTGGTATGACCACAACCACACTAAGCAGACGTTTAACCATGCACCTACAATCCGGTTCTATAAAAGATCATATGACTCAACATCACACATCAATAAACAGACAAGTTCTAATAGAAAATACTAATATAATAAAAAAATGTCATGACCACATTAGACTACAACTGGCAGAAGCACTTCTCATACGTGAAAACACGCCAGCCATAAACAACCAAACTACCGGACTAGATCGTACCCTCAAACTGTTTAAATACACAAAGGCCCGACCACAAGCAGAGACAATTACAAATGAACATTACACACACAATAACACAACTGGCAACACTACACAGCCACAAGCACCCACTCACCCATACAACCTTCGCAGTCAACCACGTAGCTCATAGCTGACTACACCTATAAGGTTTGTCTCTTTTATCCATACACTTTTAACTGTAGCTCATACTTGACTTCACCTAAAGGGTTTCTCTCTTTTATCCATACTCTTGTGACTCTACACTTTTATTAGTCGTTGTTGTACATTTCAGTATATATATTGTATAGGTTTATGTTGTATATGTCATGTTTTATAGTGTATTGTATCTATGTTACAGTCGCTGATGATGTGTAAGGGTACATGAAACGTCCTAGGAAAATGAAAATAAATAATAAAATATAGTTACGACATGGATCTTGGACATATTATCTACAACCTGAATCATAGTGTAAAACAATGTGTAACAAAACTCGAAAAGATCAACAGAAAAATAGCGAACAATGGCTATGCCTTGGTCTTTAATGATTTTCTGTATAAAAGAAAACATTCTGCCTAAATATACTAATATTCGAACCCATGACCCGGCAGCAAGGCAAGAAAACATTACACTAGAGTATAGAAAACAACTAGTGCTCCGCCAAAAACACCTAAAAGAGATAGAAAGAAAACAGCTGAACGATCAGCGTACCGCCCTCTTGGCCGAATATAACATCTTTGACATCAACGATGACGTCCGCCACAACATCAATCAAGCCTTGGACGACCTTCGCCGTCAAACAGACGAAATAACCAAAACTAGAACCATTAAAAAACTGAACAAGCTATATGGAGGACAAGTCACCTTACCAGAAAAATCCGATTCTTTCCGTAACCTCTCAAATCATGTACTGACTGAAAAAGAGAAGAAAGTGTTAAACCTGGGCCTTAATTGCCACCTACAGCCGAGGTTTGACAAAATTAACAAAATGATGGAATTAGAATTACTTAATACATCACTGCAAAAATTGGAACAACAATGCAAAATTACCATTAACCCTGACCTGCAAGAACAACTGAGGGCCGAGGGCACACGACGACGCAGCTACAAACGGAGCTCTCTCCTTACACCAGAACTTCAGCAAGCAGCCAAAGATCTTCGAACTAATACAGACATAGTCATTAGGCGAGCTGATAAGTCTAACATTTATGTTCTCCTCAACAAAGAAGACTACCAACACAAACTGGATGCTATTCTCAGTGACAATACCAAATTCCAGCAGATTTCCCGTGATCCAACAGAAACTTTCAAGAAGAAAATCAATCGAGTTATTACTGCAAACAACGCATGCCGAGACTCACCACACCTCACCCCCATAGTTGGACAGTATGCTCCAGGGTACATCTACGGTAATGTAAAAACCCATAAAACCAACAACCCACTCCGTCCCATCATCTCTCAGGTAACCACACCAACGTATACAACAGCGAGACAAGTAAATCAAATCATTACACCATACATTCCAGCGAAGTTTTCCCTGAAGTCCACAGACCAGTTCATAGACATTATCCGCTCTACTCGACCCAGCGGACTCTTGGCTTCGTTAGATGCTGAAAGCCTCTTCACTAACGTACCAGTAGACCAAACTATACAGATAATTTTAGAAAATGTGTATCACCACCCAACCCTGTGCCCACCTAAGATCTCAACCCACAACTTGGAAACATTACTGAGAGCATGCACCACCGAAGCTCCCTTTCGCAGCCCAGACGGTAAGCTGTATCAGCAGGTTAACGGAGTTAGCATGGGTTCACACCTGGGCCCAACATTTGCTGACTTTAACATGTGTCACTTAGAAAACAAAGTGTTAGAAGATACCAACCTGCGTCCAACCACGTATTGTCGCTATGTTGATGATATCTATGTGGTCGCTAAAGACGAAAACCACCTTAAACAACTAAGAACTGCCATGGAACATAACTCAATATTAAAATTTACTTATGAGATAAGTGCAAACAACAAAATCCCTTTTCTTGATGTATTAATAGAAGAGGAGAATGGTAACTATAAAACCTCCGTATATCGTAAAGCTACGGACTTGGGTAGATGCCTTAATGTGGTGAGTGAGTGTCCGCAGCGGTACCAATTGTCAGTTATCAGGTCATACTTACGTCGTGCTCATAAGAACTGCTCATCGTGGGAACTCTTCCACTCAGAAGTAACTAAATTAAAGCAGATCTTAATTAACAATGGTTATTCCAATCAAATAGTTGACAGAGAAATATGTCAATTTATTTCAAAACAAGTCTCAACCACAAATGTCCAACCGCTTCCCCATACTGTTACCCACAATGTGTATTATGGTAATCAGATGTCCCCTGCTTATAAAACGGATGAACGTGTACTTAGAAAGATTGTGACACGTAACACATCTTGTGGTATCCCCTCAGACAAGCTCAGTTTAATTATTTACTATAAAAACAGGAAAGTTAGCAACATGATTATGAAAAACAACACAGCTCAACAAACCAACAAATTTCAACATACCAATGTAGTTTATGAATTCACTTGCCCACACGAAGGTTGTAAACTTCGTCACATGAAATATATTGGTATGACCACAACCACACTAAGCAGACGTTTAACCATGCACCTACAATCCGGTTCTATAAAAGATCATATGACTCAACATCACACATCAATAAACAGACAAGTTCTAATAGAAAATACTAATATAATAAAAATATGTCATGACCACATTAGACTACAACTGGCAGAAGCACTTCTCATACGTGAAAACACGCCAGCCATAAACAACCAAACTACCGGACTAGATCGTACCCTCAAACTGTTTAAATACACAAAGGCCCGACCACAAGCAGAGACAATTACAAATGAACATTACACACACAATAACACAACTGGCAACACTACACAGCCACAAGCACCCACTCACCCATACAACCTTCGCAGTCAACCACGTAGCTCATAGCTGACTACACCTATAAGGTTTGTCTCTTTTATCCATACACTTTTAACTGTAGCTCATACGTGACTTCACCTAAAGGGTTTCTCTCTTTTATCCATACTCTTGTGACTCTACACTTTTATTAGTCGTTGTTGTACATTTCAGTATATATATTGTATAGGTTTATGTTGTATATGTCATGTTTTATAGTGTATTGTATCTATGTTACAGTCGCTGATGATGTGTAAGGGTACATGAAACGTCCTAGGAAAATGAAAATAAATAATAAAATATAGTTACGACATGGATCTTGGACATATTATCTACAACCTGAATCATAGTGTAAAACAATGTGTAAGAAAACTCGAAAAGATCAACAGAAAAATAGTGAACAATGGCTATGCGTCTTTAATGATTTTTGTATAAAAGAAAACATTCTGCCTAAGTATACTAATATTCGAACCCATGACCCGGCAGCAAGGCAAGAAAACATTACACTAGAGTATAGAAAACAACTAGTGCTCCGCCAAAAACACCTAAAAGAGATAGAAAGAAAACAGCTGAACGATCAGCGTACCGCCCTCTTGGCCGAATATAACATCTTTGACATCAACGATGACGTCCGCCACAACATCAATCAAGCCTTGGACGACCTTCGCCGTCAAACAGACGAAATAACCAAAACTAGAACCATTAAAAAACTGAACAAGCTATATGGAGGACAAGTCACCTTACCAGAAAAATCCGATTCTTTCCGTAACCTCTCAAATCATGTACTGACTGAACAAGAGAAGAAAGTGTTAAACCTGGGCCTTAATTGCCACCTACAGCCGAGGTTTGACAAAATTAACAAAATGATGGAATTAGAATTACTTAATACATCACTGCAAAAATTGGAACAACAATGCAAAATTACCATTAACCCTGACCTACAAGACCAACTGAGGGCCGAGGGCACACGACGACGCAGCTACAAACGGAGCTCTCTCCTTACACCAGAACTTCAGCAAGCAGCCAAAGATCTTCGAAATAATACAGACATAGTCATTAGGCGAGCTGATAAGTCTAACATTTATGTTCTCCTCAACAAAGAAGACTACCAACACAAACTGGATGCTATTCTCAGTGACAATACCAAATTCCAGCAGATTTCCCGTGATCCAACAGAAACTTTCAAGAAGAAAATCAATCGAGTTATTACTGCAAACAACGCATGCCGAGACTCACCACACCTCACCCCCATAGTTGGACAGTATGCTCCAGGGTACATCTACGGTAATGTAAAAACCCATAAAACCAACAACCCACTCCGTCCCATGATCTCCCAGGTAACCACACCAACGTATACAACAGCGAGACAAGTAAATCAAATCATTACACCATACATTCCAGCGAAGTTTTCCCTGAAGTCCACAGACCAGTTCATAGACATTATCCGCTCTACTCGACCCAGCGGACTCTTGGCTTCGTTAGATGTTGAAAGCCTCTTCACTAACGTATCAGTAGACCAAACTATACAGATAATTTTAGAAAATGTGTATCACCACCCAACCCTGTGCCCACCTAAGATCTCAACCCACAACTTGGAAACATTACTGAGAGCATGCACCACCGAAGCTCCCTTTCGCAGCCCAGACGGTAAGCTGTATCAGCAGGTTAACGGAGTTAGGATGGGTTCACCCCTGGGCCCAACATTTGCTGACTTTAACATGTGTCACTTAGAAAACAAAGTGTTAGAAGATACCAACCTGCGTCCAACCACGTATTGTCGCTATGTTGATGATATCTATGTGGTCGCTAAAGACGAAAACCACCTTAAACAACTAAGAACTGCCATGGAACATAACTCAATATTAAAATTTACTTATGAGATAAGTGCAAAAAACAAAATCCCTTTTCTTGATGTATTAATAGAAGAGGAGAATGGTAACTATAAAACCTCCGTATATCGTAAAGCTACGGACTTGGGTAGATGCCTTAATGTGGTGAGTGAGTGTCCGCAGCGGTACCAATTGTCAGTTATCAGGTCATACTTACGTCGTGCTCATAAGAACTGCTCATCGTGGGAACTCTTCCACTCAGAAGTAACTAAATTAAAGCAGATCTTAATTAACAATGGTTATTCCAATCAAATAGTTGACAGAGAAATATGTCAATTTATTTCAAAACAAGTCTCAACCACAAATGTCCAACCGCTTCCCCATACTGTTACCCACAATGTGTATTATGGTAATCAGATGTCCCCTGCTTATAAAACGGATGAACGTGTACTTAGAAAGAGTGTGACACGTAACACATCTTGTGGTATCCCCTCAGACAAGCTCAGTTTAATTATTTACTATAAAAACAGGAAAGTTAGCAACATGATTATGAAAAACAACACAGCTCAACAAACCAACAAATTTCAACATACCAATGTAGTTTATGAATTCACTTGCCCACTCGAAGGTTGTAAACTTCGTCACATGAAATATATTGGTATGACCACAACCACACTAAGCAGACGTTTAACCATGCACCTACAATCCGGTTCTATAAAAGATCATATGACTCAACATCACACATCAATAAACAGACAAGTTCTAATAGAAAATACTAATATAATAAAAATATGTCATGACCACATTAGACTACAACTGGCAGAAGCACTTCTCATACGTGAAAACACGCCAGCCATAAACAACCAAACTACCGGACTAGATCGTACCCTCAAACTGTTTAAATACACAAAGGCCCGACCACAAGCAGAGACAATTACAAATGAACATTACACACACAATAACACAACTGGCAACACTACACAGCCACAAGCACCCACTCACCCATACAACCTTCGCAGTCAACCACGTAGCTCATAGCTGACTACACCTATAAGGTTTGTCTCTTTTATCCATACACTTTTAACTGTAGCTCATACGTGACTTCACCTAAAGGGTTTCTCTCTTTTATCCATACTCTTGTGACTCTACACTTTTATTAGTCGTTGTTGTACATTTCAGTATATATATTGTATAGGTTTATGTTGTATATGTCATGTTTTATAGTGTATTGTATCTATGTTACAGTCGCTGATGATGTGTAAGGGTACATGAAACGTCCTAGGAAAATGAAAATAAATAATAAAATATAGTTACGACATGGATCTTGGACATATTATCTACAACCTGAATCATAGTGTAAAACAATGTGTAAGAAAACTCGAAAAGATCAACAGAAAAATAGTGAACAATGGCTATGCGTCTTTAATGATTTTTGTATAAAAGAAAACATTCTGCCTAAGTATACTAATATTCGAACCCATGACCCGGCAGCAAGGCAAGAAAACATTACACTAGAGTATAGAAAACAACTAGTGCTCCGCCAAAAACACCTAAAAGAGATAGAAAGAAAACAGCTGAACGATCAGCGTACCGCCCTCTTGGCCGAATATAACATCTTTGACATCAACGATGACGTCCGCCACAACATCAATCAAGCCTTGGACGACCTTCGCCGTCAAACAGACGAAATAACCAAAACTAGAACCATTAAAAAACTGAACAAGCTATATGGAGGACAAGTCACCTTACCAGAAAAATCCGATTCTTTCTGTAACCTCTCAAATCATGTACTGACTGAACAAGAGAAGAAAGTGTTAAACCTGGGCCTTAATTGCCACCTACAGCCGAGGTTTGACAAAATTAACAAAATGATGGAATTAGAATTACTTAATACATCACTGCAAAAATTGGAACAACAATGCAAAATTACCATTAACCCTGACCTGCAAGACCAACTGAGGGCCGAGGGCACACGACGACGCAGCTACAAACGGAGCTCTCTCCTTACACCAGAACTTCAGCAAGCAGCCAAAGATCTTCGAAATAATACAGACATAGTCATTAGGCGAGCTGATAAGTCTAACATTTATGTTCTCCTCAACAAAGAAGACTACCAACACAAACTGGATGCTATTCTCAGTGACAATACCAAATTCCAGCAGATTTCCCGTGATCCAACAGAAACTTTCAAGAAGAAAATCAATCGAGTTATTACTGCAAACAACGCATGCCGAGACTCACCACACCTCACCCCCATAGTTGGACAGTATGCTCCAGGGTACATCTACGGTAATGTAAAAACCCATAAAACCAACAACCCACTCCGTCCCATCATCTCCCAGGTAACCACACCAACGTATACAACAGCGAGACAAGTAAATCAAATCATTACACCATACATTCCAGCGAAGTTTTCCCTGAAGTCCACAGACCAGTTCATAGACATTATCCGCTCTACTCGACCCAGCGGACTCTTGGCTTCGTTAGATGTTGAAAGCCTCTTCACTAACGTACCAGTAGACCAAACTATACAGATAATTTTAGAAAATGTGTATCACCACCCAACCCTGTGCCCACCTAAGATCTCAACCCACAACTTGGAAACATTACTGAGAGCATGCACCACCGAAGCTCCCTTTCGCAGCCCAGACGGTAAGCTGTATCAGCAGGTTAACGGAGTTAGCATGGGTTCACACCTGGGCCCAACATTTGCTGACTTTAACATGTGTCACTTAGAAAACAAAGTGTTAGAAGATACCAACCTGCGTCCAACCACGTATTGTCGCTATGTTGATGATATCTATGTGGTCGCTAAAGACGAAAACCACCTTAAAGAACTAAGAACTGCCATGGAACATAACTCAATATTAAAATTTACTTATGAGATAAGTGCAAAAAACAAAATCCCTTTTCTTGATGTATTAATAGAAGAGGAGAATGGTAACTATAAAACCTCCGTATATCGTAAAGCTACGGACTTGGGTAGATGCCTTAATGTGGTGAGTGAGTGTCCGCAGCGGTACCAATTGTCAGTTATCAGGTCATACTTACGTCGTGCTCATAAGAACTGCTCATCGTGGGAACTCTTCCACTCAGAAGTAACTAAATTAAAGCAGATCTTAATTAACAATGGTTATTCCAATCAAATAGTTGACAGAGAAATATGTCAATTTATTTCAAAACAAGTCTCAACCACAAATGTCCAACCGCTTCCCCATACTGTTACCCACAATGTGTATTATGGTAATCAGATGTCCCCTGCTTATAAAACGGATGAACGTGTACTTAGAGAGATTGTGACACGTAACACATCTTGTGTTATCCCTCAGACAAGCTCAGTTTAATTATTTACTATAAAAACAGGAAAGTTAGCAACATGATTATGAAAAACAACACAGCTCAACAAACCAACAAATTTCAACATACCAATGTAGTTTATGAATTCACTTGCCCACACGAAGGTTGTAAACTTCGTCACATGAAATATATTGGTATGACCACAACCACACTAAGCAGACGTTTAACCATGCACCTACAATCCGGTTCTATAAAAGATCATATGACTCAACATCACACATCAATAAACAGACAAGTTCTAATAGAAAATACTAATATAATAAAAATATGTCATGACCACATTAGACTACAACTGGCAGAAGCACTTCTCATACGTGAAAACACGCCAGCCATAAACAACCAAACTACCGGACTAGATCGTACCCTCAAACTGTTTAAATACACAAAGGCCCGACCACAAGCAGAGACAATTACAAATGAACATTACACACACAATAACACAACTGGCAACACTACACAGCCACAAGCACCCACTCACCCATACAACCTTCGCAGTCAACCACGTAGCTCATAGCTGACTACACCTATAAGGTTTGTCTCTTTTATCCATACACTTTTAACTGTAGCTCATACTTGACTTCACCTAAAGGGTTTCTCTCTTTTATCCATACTCTTGTGACTCTACACTTTTATTAGTCGTTGTTGTACATTTCAGTATATATATTGTATAGGTTTATGTTGTATATGTCATGTTTTATAGTGTATTGTATCTATGTTACAGTCGCTGATGATGTGTAAGGGTACATGAAACGTCCTAGGAAAATGAAAATAAATAATAAAATATAGTTACGACATGGATCTTGGACATATTATCTACAACCTGAATCATAGTGTAAAACAATGTGTAAGAAAACTCGAAAAGATCAACAGAAAAATAGTGAACAATGGCTATGCGTCTTTAATGATTTTTGTATAAAAGAAAACATTCTGCCTAAGTATACTAATATTCGAACCCATGACCCGGCAGCAAGGCAAGAAAACATTACACTAGAGTATAGAAAACAACTAGTGCTCCGCCAAAAACACCTAAAAGAGATAGAAAGAAAACAGCTGAACGATCAGCGTACCGCCCTCTTGGCCGAATATAACATCTTTGACATCAACGATGACGTCCGCCACAACATCAATCAAGCCTTGGACGACCTTCGCCGTCAAACAGACGAAATAACCAAAACTAGAACCATTAAAAAACTGAACAAGCTATATGGAGGACAAGTCACCTTACCAGAAAAATCCGATTCTTTCCGTAACCTCTCAAATCATGTACTGACTGAACAAGAGAAGAAAGTGTTAAACCTGGGCCTTAATTGCCACCTACAGCCGAGGTTTGACAAAATTAACAAAATGATGGAATTAGAATTACTTAATACATCACTGCAAAAATTGGAACAACAATGCAAAATTACCATTAACCCTGACCTACAAGACCAACTGAGGGCCGAGGGCACACGACGACGCAGCTACAAACGGAGCTCTCTCCTTACACCAGAACTTCAGCAAGCAGCCAAAGATCTTCGAAATAATACAGACATAGTCATTAGGCGAGCTGATAAGTCTAACATTTATGTTCTCCTCAACAAAGAAGACTACCAACACAAACTGGATGCTATTCTCAGTGACAATACCAAATTCCAGCAGATTTCCCGTGATCCAACAGAAACTTTCAAGAAGAAAATCAATCGAGTTATTACTGCAAACAACGCATGCCGAGACTCACCACACCTCACCCCCATAGTTGGACAGTATGCTCCAGGGTACATCTACGGTAATGTAAAAACCCATAAAACCAACAACCCACTCCGTCCCATGATCTCCCAGGTAACCACACCAACGTATACAACAGCGAGACAAGTAAATCAAATCATTACACCATACATTCCAGCGAAGTTTTCCCTGAAGTCCACAGACCAGTTCATAGACATTATCCGCTCTACTCGACCCAGCGGACTCTTGGCTTCGTTAGATGTTGAAAGCCTCTTCACTAACGTCTCAGTAGACCAAACTATACAGATAATTTTAGAAAATGTGTATCACCACCCAACCCTGTGCCCACCTAAGATCTCAACCCACAACTTGGAAACATTACTGAGAGCATGCACCACCGAAGCTCCCTTTCGCAGCCCAGACGGTAAGCTGTATCAGCAGGTTAACGGAGTTAGGATGGGTTCACCCCTGGGCCCAACATTTGCTGACTTTAACATGTGTCACTTAGAAAACAAAGTGTTAGAAGATACCAACCTGCGTCCAACCACGTATTGTCGCTATGTTGATGATATCTATGTGGTCGCTAAAGACGAAAACCACCTTAAAGAACTAAGAACTGCCATGGAACATAACTCAATATTAAAATTTACTTATGAGATAAGTGCAAAAAACAAAATCCCTTTTCTTGATGTATTAATAGAAGAGGAGAATGGTAACTATAAAACCTCCGTATATCGTAAAGCTACGGACTTGGGTAGATGCCTTAATGTGGTGAGTGAGTGTCCGCAGCGGTACCAATTGTCAGTTATCAGGTCATACTTACGTTGTGCTCATAAGAACTGCTCATCGTGGGAACTCTTCCACTCAGAAGTAACTAAATTAAAGCAGATCTTAATTAACAATGGTTATTCCAATCAAATAGTTGACAGAGAAATATGTCAATTTATTTCAAAACAAGTCTCAACCACAAATGTCCAACCGCTTCCCCATACTGTTACCCACAATGTGTATTATGGTAATCAGATGTCCCCTGCTTATAAAACGGATGAACGTGTACTTAGAAAGAGTGTGACACGTAACACATCTTGTGGTATCCCCTCAGACAAGCTCAGTTTAATTATTTACTATAAAAACAGGAAAGTTAGCAACATGATTATGAAAAACAACACAGCTCAACAAACCAACAAATTTCAACATACCAATGTAGTTTATGAATTCACTTGCCCACTCGAAGGTTGTAAACTTCGTCACATGAAATATATTGGTATGACCACAACCACACTAAGCAGACGTTTAACCATGCACCTACAATCCGGTTCTATAAAAGATCATATGACTCAACATCACACATCAATAAACAGACAAGTTCTAATAGAAAATACTAATATAATAAAAATATGTCATGACCACATTAGACTACAACTGGCAGAAGCACTTCTCATACGTGAAAACACGCCAGCCATAAACAACCAAACTACCGGACTAGATCGTACCCTCAAACTGTTTAAATACACAAAGGCCCGACCACAAGCAGAGACAATTACAAATGAACATTACACACACAATAACACAACTGGCAACACTACACAGCCACAAGCACCCACTCACCCATACAACCTTCGCAGTCAACCACGTAGCTCATAGCTGACTACACCTATAAGGTTTGTCTCTTTTATCCATACACTTTTAACTGTAGCTCATACGTGACTTCACCTAAAGGGTTTCTCTCTTTTATCCATACTCTTGTGACTCTACACTTTTATTAGTCGTTGTTGTACATTTCAGTATATATATTGTATAGGTTTATGTTGTATATGTCATGTTTTATAGTGTATTGTATCTATGTTACAGTCGCTGATGATGTGTAAGGGTACATGAAACGTCCTAGGAAAATGAAAATAAATAATAAAATATAGTTACGACATGGATCTTGGACATATTATCTACAACCTGAATCATAGTGTAAAACAATGTGTAAGAAAACTCGAAAAGATCAACAGAAAAATAGTGAACAATGGCTATGCGTCTTTAATGATTTTTGTATAAAAGAAAACATTCTGCCTAAGTATACTAATATTCGAACCCATGACCCGGCAGCAAGGCAAGAAAACATTACACTAGAGTATAGAAAACAACTAGTGCTCCGCCAAAAACACCTAAAAGAGATAGAAAGAAAACAGCTGAACGATCAGCGTACCGCCCTCTTGGCCGAATATAACATCTTTGACATCAACGATGACGTCCGCCACAACATCAATCAAGCCTTGGACGACCTTCGCCGTCAAACAGACGAAATAACCAAAACTAGAACCATTAAAAAACTGAACAAGCTATATGGAGGACAAGTCACCTTACCAGAAAAATCCGATTCTTTCCGTAACCTCTCAAATCATGTACTGACTGAACAAGAGAAGAAAGTGTTAAACCTGGGCCTTAATTGCCACCTACAGCCGAGGTTTGACAAAATTAACAAAATGATGGAATTAGAATTACTTAATACATCACTGCAAAAATTGGAACAACAATGCAAAATTACCATTAACCCTGACCTACAAGACCAACTGAGGGCCGAGGGCACACGACGACGCAGCTACAAACGGAGCTCTCTCCTTACACCAGAACTTCAGCAAGCAGCCAAAGATCTTCGAAATAATACAGACATAGTCATTAGGCGAGCTGATAAGTCTAACATTTATGTTCTCCTCAACAAAGAAGACTACCAACACAAACTGGATGCTATTCTCAGTGACAATACCAAATTCCAGCAGATTTCCCGTGATCCAACAGAAACTTTCAAGAAGAAAATCAATCGAGTTATTACTGCAAACAACGCATGCCGAGACTCACCACACCTCACCCCCATAGTTGGACAGTATGCTCCAGGGTACATCTACGGTAATGTAAAAACCCATAAAACCAACAACCCACTCCGTCCCATGATCTCCCAGGTAACCACACCAACGTATACAACAGCGAGACAAGTAAATCAAATCATTACACCATACATTCCAGCGAAGTTTTCCCTGAAGTCCACAGACCAGTTCATAGACATTATCCGCTCTACTCGACCCAGCGGACTCTTGGCTTCGTTAGATGTTGAAAGCCTCTTCACTAACGTATCAGTAGACCAAACTATACAGATAATTTTAGAAAATGTGTATCACCACCCAACCCTGTGCCCACCTAAGATCTCAACCCACAACTTGGAAACATTACTGAGAGCATGCACCACCGAAGCTCCCTTTCGCAGCCCAGACGGTAAGCTGTATCAGCAGGTTAACGGAGTTAGGATGGGTTCACCCCTGGGCCCAACATTTGCTGACTTTAACATGTGTCACTTAGAAAACAAAGTGTTAGAAGATACCAACCTGCGTCCAACCACGTATTGTCGCTATGTTGATGATATCTATGTGGTCGCTAAAGACGAAAACCACCTTAAAGAACTAAGAACTGCCATGGAACATAACTCAATATTAAAATTTACTTATGAGATAAGTGCAAAAAACAAAATCCCTTTTCTTGATGTATTAATAGAAGAGGAGAATGGTAACTATAAAACCTCCGTATATCGTAAAGCTACGGACTTGGGTAGATGCCTTAATGTGGTGAGTGAGTGTCCGCAGCGGTACCAATTGTCAGTTATCAGGTCATACTTACGTTGTGCTCATAAGAACTGCTCATCGTGGGAACTCTTCCACTCAGAAGTAACTAAATTAAAGCAGATCTTAATTAACAATGGTTATTCCAATCAAATAGTTGACAGAGAAATATGTCAATTTATTTCAAAACAAGTCTCAACCACAAATGTCCAACCGCTTCCCCATACTGTTACCCACAATGTGTATTATGGTAATCAGATGTCCCCTGCTTATAAAACGGATGAACGTGTACTTAGAAAGAGTGTGACACGTAACACATCTTGTGGTATCCCCTCAGACAAGCTCAGTTTAATTATTTACTATAAAAACAGGAAAGTTAGCAACATGATTATGAAAAACAACACAGCTCAACAAACCAACAAATTTCAACATACCAATGTAGTTTATGAATTCACTTGCCCACTCGAAGGTTGTAAACTTCGTCACATGAAATATATTGGTATGACCACAACCACACTAAGCAGACGTTTAACCATGCACCTACAATCCGGTTCTATAAAAGATCATATGACTCAACATCACACATCAATAAACAGACAAGTTCTAATAGAAAATACTAATATAATAAAAAAATGTCATGACCACATTAGACTACAACTGGCAGAAGCACTTCTCATACGTGAAAACACGCCAGCCATAAACAACCAAACTACCGGACTAGATCGTACCCTCAAACTGTTTAAATACACAAAGGCCCGACCACAAGCAGAGACAATTACAAATGAACATTACACACACAATAACACAACTGGCAACACTACACAGCCACAAGCACCCACTCACCCATACAACCTTCGCAGTCAACCACGTAGCTCATAGCTGACTACACCTATAAGGTTTGTCTCTTTTATCCATACACTTTTAACTGTAGCTCATACTTGACTTCACCTAAAGGGTTTCTCTCTTTTATCCATACTCTTGTGACTCTACACTTTTATTAGTCGTTGTTGTACATTTCAGTATATATATTGTATAGGTTTATGTTGTATATGTCATGTTTTATAGTGTATTGTATCTATGTTACAGTCGCTGATGATGTGTAAGGGTACATGAAACGTCCTAGGAAAATGAAAATAAATAATAAAATATAGTTACGACATGGATCTTGGACATATTATCTACAACCTGAATCATAGTGTAAAACAATGTGTAAGAAAACTCGAAAAGATCAACAGAAAAATAGTGAACAATGGCTATGCGTCTTTAATGATTTTTGTATAAAAGAAAACATTCTGCCTAAGTATACTAATATTCGAACCCATGACCCGGCAGCAAGGCAAGAAAACATTACACTAGAGTATAGAAAACAACTAGTGCTCCGCCAAAAACACCTAAAAGAGATAGAAAGAAAACAGCTGAACGATCAGCGTACCGCCCTCTTGGCCGAATATAACATCTTTGACATCAACGATGACGTCCGCCACAACATCAATCAAGCCTTGGTCGACCTTCGCCGTCAAACAGACGAAATAACCAAAACTAGAACCATTAAAAAACTGAACAAGCTATATGGAGGACAAGTCACCTTACCAGAAAAATCCGATTCTTTCTGTAACCTCTCAAATCATGTACTGACTGAACAAGAGAAGAAAGTGTTAAACCTGGGCCTTAATTGCCACCTACAGCCGAGGTTTGACAAAATTAACAAAATGATGGAATTAGAATTACTTAATACATCACTGCAAAAATTGGAACAACAATGCAAAATTACCATTAACCCTGACCTGCAAGACCAACTGAGGGCCGAGGGCACACGACGACGCAGCTACAAACGGAGCTCTCTCCTTACACCAGAACTTCAGCAAGCAGCCAAAGATCTTCGATCTAATACAGACATAGTCATTAGGCGAGCTGATAAGTCTAACATTTATGTTCTCCTCAACAAAGAAGACTACCAACACAAACTGGATGCTATTCTCAGTGACAATACCAAATTCCAGAAGATTTCCCGTGATCCAACAGAAACTTTCAAGAAGAAAATCAATCGAGTTATTACTGCAAACAACGCATGCCGAGACTCACCACACCTCACCCCCATAGTTGGACAGTATGCTCCAGGGTACATCTACGGTAATGTAAAAACCCATAAAACCAACAACCCACTCCGTCCCATCATCTCCCAGGTAACCACACCAACGTATACAACAGCGAGACAAGTAAATCAAATCATTATACCATACATTCCAGCGAAGTTATCCCTGAAGTCCACAGACCAGTTCATAGACATTATCCGCTCTACTCGACCCAGCGGACTCTTGGCTTCGTTAGATGTTGAAAGCCTCTTCACTAATATACCAGTAGACCAAACTATACAGATAATTTTAGAAAATGTGTATCACCACCCAACCCTGTGCCCACCTAAGATCTCAACCCACAACTTGGAAACATTACTGAGAGCATGCACCACCGAAGCTCCCTTTCGCAGCCCAGACGGTAAGCTGTATCAGCAGGTTAACGGAGTTAGGATGGGTTCACCCCTGGGCCCAACATTTGCTGACTTTAACATGTGTCACTTAGAAAACAAAGTGTTAGAAGATACCAACCTGCGTCCAACCACGTATTGTCGCTATGTTGATGATATCTATGTGGTCGCTAAAGACGAAAACCACCTTAAAGAACTAAGAACTGCCATGGAACATAACTCAATATTAAAATTTACTTATGAGATAAGTGCAAAAAACAAAATCCCTTTTCTTGATGTATTAATAGAAGAGGAGAATGGTAACTATAAAACCTCCGTATATCGTAAAGCTACGGACTTGGGTAGATGCCTTAATGTGGTGAGTGAGTGTCCGCAGCGGTACCAATTGTCAGTTATCAGGTCATACTTACGTTGTGCTCATAAGAACTGCTCATCGTGGGAACTCTTCCACTCAGAAGTAACTAAATTAAAGCAGATCTTAATTAACAATGGTTATTCCAATCAAATAGTTGACAGAGAAATATGTCAATTTATTTCAAAACAAGTCTCAACCACAAATGTCCAACCGCTTCCCCATACTGTTACCCACAATGTGTATTATGGTAATCAGATGTCCCCTGCTTATAAAACGGATGAACGTGTACTTAGAAAGAGTGTGACACGTAACACATCTTGTGGTATCCCCTCAGACAAGCTCAGTTTAATTATTTACTATAAAAACAGGAAAGTTAGCAACATGATTATGAAAAACAACACAGCTCAACAAACCAACAAATTTCAACATACCAATGTAGTTTATGAATTCACTTGCCCACTCGAAGGTTGTAAACTTCGTCACATGAAATATATTGGTATGACCACAACCACACTAAGCAGACGTTTAACCATGCACCTACAATCCGGTTCTATAAAAGATCATATGACTCAACATCACACATCAATAAACAGACAAGTTCTAATAGAAAATACTAATATAATAAAAAAATGTCATGACCACATTAGACTACAACTGGCAGAAGCACTTCTCATACGTGAAAACACGCCAGCCATAAACAACCAAACTACCGGACTAGATCGTACCCTCAAACTGTTTAAATACACAAAGGCCCGACCACAAGCAGAGACAATTACAAATGAACATTACACACACAATAACACAACTGGCAACACTACACAGCCACAAGCACCCACTCACCCATACAACCTTCGCAGTCAACCACGTAGCTCATAGCTGACTACACCTATAAGGTTTGTCTCTTTTATCCATACACTTTTAACTGTAGCTCATACTTGACTTCACCTAAAGGGTTTCTCTCTTTTATCCATACTCTTGTGACTCTACACTCTTATTAGTCGTTGTTGTACATTTCAGTATATATATTGTATAGGTTTATGTTGTATATGTCATGTTTTATAGTGTATTGTATCTATGTTACAGTCGCTGATGATGTGTAAGGGTACATGAAACGTCCTAGGAAAATGAAAATAAATAATAAAATATAGTTACGACATGGATCTTGGACATATTATCTACAACCTGAATCATAGTGTAAAACAATGTGTAAGAAAACTCGAAAAGATCAACAGAAAAATAGTGAACAATGGCTATGCGTCTTTAATGATTTTTGTATAAAAGAAAACATTCTGCCTAAGTATACTAATATTCGAACCCATGACCCGGCAGCAAGGCAAGAAAACATTACACTAGAGTATAGAAAACAACTAGTGCTCCGCCAAAAACACCTAAAAGAGATAGAAAGAAAACAGCTGAACGATCAGCGTACCGCCCTCTTGGCCGAATATAACATCTTTGACATCAACGATGACGTCCGCCACAACATCAATCAAGCCTTGGTCGACCTTCGCCGTCAAACAGACGAAATAACCAAAACTAGAACCATTAAAAAACTGAACAAGCTATATGGAGGACAAGTCACCTTACCAGAAAAATCCGATTCTTTCTGTAACCTCTCAAATCATGTACTGACTGAACAAGAGAAGAAAGTGTTAAACCTGGGCCTTAATTGCCACCTACAGCCGAGGTTTGACAAAATTAACAAAATGATGGAATTAGAATTACTTAATACATCACTGCAAAAATTGGAACAACAATGCAAAATTACCATTAACCCTGACCTGCAAGACCAACTGAGGGCCGAGGGCACACGACGACGCAGCTACAAACGGAGCTCTCTCCTTACACCAGAACTTCAGCAAGCAGCCAAAGATCTTCGATCTAATACAGACATAGTCATTAGGCGAGCTGATAAGTCTAACATTTATGTTCTCCTCAACAAAGAAGACTACCAACACAAACTGGATGCTATTCTCAGTGACAATACCAAATTCCAGAAGATTTCCCGTGATCCAACAGAAACTTTCAAGAAGAAAATCAATCGAGTTATTACTGCAAACAACGCATGCCGAGACTCACCACACCTCACCCCCATAGTTGGACAGTATGCTCCAGGGTACATCTACGGTAATGTAAAAACCCATAAAACCAACAACCCACTCCGTCCCATCATCTCCCAGGTAACCACACCAACGTATACAACAGCGAGACAAGTAAATCAAATCATTACACCATACATTCCAGCGAAGTTTTCCCTGAAGTCCACAGACCAGTTCATAGACATTATCCGCTCTACTCGACCCAGCGGACTCTTGGCTTCGTTAGATGTTGAAAGCCTCTTCACTAATATACCAGTAGACCAAACTATACAGATAATTTTAGAAAATGTGTATCACCACCCAACCCTGTGCCCACCTAAGATCTCAACCCACAACTTGGAAACATTACTGAGAGCATGCACCACCGAAGCTCCCTTTCGCAGCCCAGACGGTAAGCTGTATCAGCAGGTTAACGGAGTTAGCATGGGTTCACCCCTGGGCCCAACATTTGCTGACTTTTACATGTGTCACTTAGAAAACAAAGTGTTAGAAGATACCAACCTGCGTCCAACCACGTATTGTCGTTATGTTGATATCTATGTGGTCGCTAGAGACGAAAACCACCTTAAACAACTAAGAACTGCCATGGAACATAACTCAATATTAAAATTTACTTATGAGATAAGTGCAAATAACAAAATCCCTTATCTTGATGTATTAATAGAAGAGGAGAATGGTAACTACAAAACCTCCGTATATCGTAAAGCTACGGACTTGGGTAGATGCCTTAATGCGGTGAGTGAGTGTCCGCAGCGGTACCAATTGTCAGTTATCAGGTCATACTTACGTCGTGCTCATAAGAACTGCTCATCGTGGGAACTCTTCCACTCAGAAGTAACTAAATTAAAGCAGATCTTAATTAACAATGGTTATTCCAATCAAATAGTTGACAGAGAAATATGTCAATTTATTTCAAAACAAGTCTCAACCACAAATGTGCAACTGCTTCCCCATACTGTTACTCACAATGTGTATTATGGTAATCAGATGTCCCCTGCTTATAAAACGGATGAACGTGTACTTAGAGAGATTGTGACACGTAACACATCTTGTGTTATCCCCTCAGACAAGCTCAGTTTAATTATTTACTATAAAAACAGGAAAGTTAGCAACATGATTATGAAAAACAACACAGCTCAACAAACCAACAAATTTCAACATACCAATGTAGTTTATGAATTCACTTGCCCACACGAAGGTTGTAAACTTCGTCACATGAAATATATTGGTATGACCACAACCACACTAAGCAGACGTTTAACCATGCACCTACAATCCGGTTCTATAAAAGATCATATGACTCAACATCACACATCAATAAACAGACAAGTTCTAATAGAAAATACTAATATAATAAAAAAATGTCATGACCACATTAGACTACAACTGGCAGAAGCACTTCTCATACGTGAAAACACGCCAGCCATAAACAACCAAACTACCGGACTAGATCGTACCCTCAAACTGTTTAAATACACAAAGGCCCGACCACAAGCAGAGACAATTACAAATGAACATTACACACACAATAACACAACTGGCAACACTACACAGCCACAAGCACCCACTCACCCATACAACCTTCGCAGTCAACCACGTAGCTCATAGCTGACTACACCTATAAGGTTTGTCTCTTTTATCCATACACTTTTAACTGTAGCTCATACTTGACTTCACCTAAAGGGTTTCTCTCTTTTATCCATACTCTTGTGACTCTACACTTTTATTAGTCGTTGTTGTACATTTCAGTATATATATTGTATAGGTTTATGTTGTATATGTCATGTTTTATAGTGTATTGTATCTATGTTACAGTCGCTGATGATGTGTAAGGGTACATGAAACGTCCTAGGAAAATGAAAATAAATAATAAAATATAGTTACGACATGGATCTTGGACATATTATCTACAACCTGAATCATAGTGTAAAACAATGTGTAAGAAAACTCGAAAAGATCAACAGAAAAATAGTGAACAATGGCTATGCGTCTTTAATGATTTTTGTATAAAAGAAAACATTCTGCCTAAGTATACTAATATTCGAACCCATGACCCGGCAGCAAGGCAAGAAAACATTACACTAGAGTATAGAAAACAACTAGTGCTCCGCCAAAAACACCTAAAAGAGATAGAAAGAAAACAGCTGAACGATCAGCGTACCGCCCTCTTGGCCGAATATAACATCTTTGACATCAACGATGACGTCCGCCACAACATCAATCAAGCCTTGGTCGACCTTCGCCGTCAAACAGACGAAATAACCAAAACTAGAACCATTAAAAAACTGAACAAGCTATATGGAGGACAAGTCACCTTACCAGAAAAATCCGATTCTTTCTGTAACCTCTCAAATCATGTACTGACTGAACAAGAGAAGAAAGTGTTAAACCTGGGCCTTAATTGCCACCTACAGCCGAGGTTTGACAAAATTAACAAAATGATGGAATTAGAATTACTTAATACATCACTGCAAAAATTGGAACAACAATGCAAAATTACCATTAACCCTGACCTGCAAGACCAACTGAGGGCCGAGGGCACACGACGACGCAGCTACAAACGGAGCTCTCTCCTTACACCAGAACTTCAGCAAGCAGCCAAAGATCTTCGATCTAATACAGACATAGTCATTAGGCGAGCTGATAAGTCTAACATTTATGTTCTCCTCAACAAAGAAGACTACCAACACAAACTGGATGCTATTCTCAGTGACAATACCAAATTCCAGAAGATTTCCCGTGATCCAACAGAAACTTTCAAGAAGAAAATCAATCGAGTTATTACTGCAAACAACGCATGCCGAGACTCACCACACCTCACCCCCATAGTTGGACAGTATGCTCCAGGGTACATCTACGGTAATGTAAAAACCCATAAAACCAACAACCCACTCCGTCCCATCATCTCCCAGGTAACCACACCAACGTATACAACAGCGAGACAAGTAAATCAAATCATTACACCATACATTCCAGCGAAGTTTTCCCTGAAGTCCACAGACCAGTTCATAGACATTATCCGCTCTACTCGACCCAGCGGACTCTTGGCTTCGTTAGATGTTGAAAGCCTCTTCACTAATATACCAGTAGACCAAACTATACAGATAATTTTAGAAAATGTGTATCACCACCCAACCCTGTGCCCACCTAAGATCTCAACCCACAACTTGGAAACATTACTGAGAGCATGCACCACCGAAGCTCCCTTTCGCAGCCCAGACGGTAAGCTGTATCAGCAGGTTAACGGAGTTAGCATGGGTTCACCCCTGGGCCCAACATTTGCTGACTTTTACATGTGTCACTTAGAAAACAAAGTGTTAGAAGATACCAACCTGCGTCCAACCACGTATTGTCGTTATGTTGATATCTATGTGGTCGCTAGAGACGAAAACCACCTTAAACAACTAAGAACTGCCATGGAACATAACTCAATATTAAAATTTACTTATGAGATAAGTGCAAACAACAAAATCCCTTATCTTGATGTATTAATAGAAGAGGAGAATGGTAACTACAAAACCTCCGTATATCGTAAAGCTACGGACTTGGGTAGATGCCTTAATGCGGTGAGTGAGTGTCCGCAGCGGTACCAATTGTCAGTTATCAGGTCATACTTACGTCGTGCTCATAAGAACTGCTCATCGTGGGAACTCTTCCACTCAGAAGTAACTAAATTAAAGCAGATCTTAATTAACAATGGTTATTCCAATCAAATAGTTGACAGAGAAATATGTCAATTTATTTCAAAACAAGTCTCAACCACAAATGTGCAACTGCTTCCCCATACTGTTACTCACAATGTGTATTATGGTAATCAGATGTCCCCTGCTTATAAAACGGATGAACGTGTACTTAGAGAGATTGTGACACGTAACACATCTTGTGTTATCCCCTCAGACAAGCTCAGTTTAATTATTTACTATAAAAACAGGAAAGTTAGCAACATGATTATGAAAAACAACACAGCTCAACAAACCAACAAATTTCAACATACCAATGTAGTTTATGAATTCACTTGCCCACACGAAGGTTGTAAACTTCGTCACATGAAATATATTGGTATGACCACAACCACACTAAGCAGACGTTTAACCATGCACCTACAATCCGGTTCTATAAAAGATCATATGACTCAACATCACACATCAATAAACAGACAAGTTCTAATAGAAAATACTAATATAATAAAAAAATGTCATGACCACATTAGACTACAACTGGCAGAAGCACTTCTCATACGTGAAAACACGCCAGCCATAAACAACCAAACTACCGGACTAGATCGTACCCTCAAACTGTTTAAATACACAAAGGCCCGACCACAAGCAGAGACAATTACAAATGAACATTACACACACAATAACACAACTGGCAACACTACACAGCCACAAGCACCCACTCACCCATACAACCTTCGCAGTCAACCACGTAGCTCATAGCTGACTACACCTATAAGGTTTGTCTCTTTTATCCATACACTTTTAACTGTAGCTCATACTTGACTTCACCTAAAGGGTTTCTCTCTTTTATCCATACTCTTGTGACTCTACACTTTTATTAGTCGTTGTTGTACATTTCAGTATATATATTGTATAGGTTTATGTTGTATATGTCATGTTTTATAGTGTATTGTATCTATGTTACAGTCGCTGATGATGTGTAAGGGTACATGAAACGTCCTAGGAAAATGAAAATAAATAATAAAATATAGTTACGACATGGATCTTGGACATATTATCTACAACCTGAATCATAGTGTAAAACAATGTGTAACAAAACTCGAAAAGATCAACAGAAAAATAGTGAACAATGGCTATGCCTTGGTCTTTAATGATTTTTGTATAAAAGAAAACATTCTGCCTAAATATACTAATATTTGAACCCATGACCCGGCAGCAAGGCAAGAAAACATTACACTAGTGTATAGAAAACAACTAGTGCTCCGCCAAAAACACCTAAAATAGATAGAAAGAAAACAGCTGAACGATCAGCGTACCGCCCTCTTGGCCGAATATAACATCTTTGACATCAACGATGACGTCCGCCACAACATCAATCAAGCCTTGGACGACCTTCGCCGTCAAACAGACGAAATAACCAAAACTAGAACCATTAAAAAACTGAACAAGCTATATGGAGGACAAGTCACCTTACCAGAAAAATCCGATTCTTTCCGTAACCTCTCAAATCATGTACTGACTGAACAAGAGAAGAAAGTGTTAAACCTGGGCCTTAATTGCCACCTACAGCCGAGGTTTGACAAAATTAACAAAATGATGGAATTAGAATTACTTAATACATCACTGCAAAAATTGGAACAACAATGCAAAATTACCATTAACCCTGACCTACAAGACCAACTGAGGGCCGAGGGCACACGACGACGCAGCTACAAACGGAGCTCTCTCCTTACACCAGAACTTCAGCAAGCAGCCAAAGATCTTCGAACTAATACAGACATAGTCATTAGGCGAGCTGATAAGTCTAATATTTATGTTCTCCTCAACAAAAAAGACTACCAACACAAACTGGATGCTATTCTCAGTGACAATACCAAATTCCAGAAGATTTCCCGTGATCCAACAGAAACTTTCAAGAAGAAAATCAATCGAGTTATTACTGCAAACAACGCATGCCGAGACTCACCACACCTCACCCCCATAGTTGGACAGTATGCTCCAGGGTACATCTACGGTAATGTAAAAACCCATAAAACCAACAACCCACTCCGTCCCATCATCTCCCAGGTAACCACACCAACGTATACAACAGCGAGACAAGTAAATCAAATCATTACACCATACATTCCAGCGAAGTTTTCCCTGAAGTCCACAGACCAGTTCATAGACATTATCCGCTCTACTCGACCCAGCGGACTCTTGGCTTCGTTAGATGTTGAAAGCCTCTTCACTAATATACCAGTAGACCAAACTATACAGATAATTTTAGAAAATGTGTATCACCACCCAACCCTGTGCCCACCTAAGACCTCAACCCACAACTTGGAAACATTACTGAGAGCATGCACCACCGAAGCTCCCTTTCGCAGCCCAGACGGTAAGCTGTATCAGCAGGTTAACGGAGTTAGCATGGGTTCACCCCTGGGCCCAACATTTGCTGACTTTTACATGTGTCACTTAGAAAACAAAGTGTTAGAAGATACCAACCTGCGTCCAACCACGTATTGTCGCTATGTTGATATCTATGTGGTCGCTAGAGACGAAAACCACCTTAAACAACTAAGAACTGCCATGGAACATAACTCAATATTAAAATTTACTTATGAGATAAGTGCAAACAACAAAATCCCTTATCTTGATGTATTAATAGAAGAGGAGAATGGTAACTATAAAACCTCCGTATATCGTAAAGCTACGGACTTGGGTAGATGCCTTAATGCGGTGAGTGAGTGTCCGCAGCCTTACCAATTGTCAGTTATCAGGTCATACTTACGTCGTGCTCATAAAAACTGCTCATCGTGGGAACTCTTCCACTCAAAAGTAACTAAATTAAAGCAGATCTTAATTAACAATGGTTATTCCAATCAAATAGTTGACAGAGAAATATGTCAATTTATTTCAAAACAATTCTCAACCACAAATGTCCAACTGCTTCCCCATACTGTTACTCACAATGTGTATTATGGTAATCAGATGTCCCCTGCTTATAAAACGTTTGAACGTGTACTTAGAGAGATTATGACACATAACACATCTTGTGTTATCCCCTCATACAAGCTCAGTTTAATTATTTACTATAAAAACAGGAAAGTTAGCAACATGATTATGAAAAACAAGACAGCTCAACAAACCAACAAATTTCAACATACCAATGTAGTTTATGATATCATTTGCCCATACGAAGGTTGTAAACTTCGTCACATGAAATAAATTGGTATGACCACAACCACAGAAAGCAGACGTTTAACCATGCACCTACAATCCGGTTCTATAAAAGATCATATGACTCAACATCACACATCAATAAACAGACAAGTTCTAATAGAAAATACTAATATAATAAAAAAATGTCATGACCACATTAGACTACAACTGGCAGAAGCACTTCTCATACGTGAAAACACGCCAGCCATAAACAACCAAACTACCGGACTAGATCGTACCCTCAAACTGTTTAAATACACAAAGGCCCGACCACAAGCAGAGACAATTACAAATGAACATTACACACACAATAACAAAACTGGTAACACTACACAGCCACAAGCACCCACTCACCCATACAACCTTCGCAGTCAACCACGTAGCTCATAGCTGACTACACCTATAAGGTTTGTCTCTTTTATCCATACACTTTTAACTGTTGCTCATACTTGTATAGGTTTATGTTGTATATGTCATGTTTTATAGTGTATTGTATCTATGTTACAGTCGCTGATGATGTGTAAGGGTACACGAAACGTAATAGGAAAATGAAAATAAATAATAAAATATAGTTACGACATGGATCTTGGACATATTATCTACAACCTGAATCATAGTGTAAAACAATGTGTAAGAAAACTTGAAAAGATCAACAGAAAAATAGTGAACAATGGCTATGCCTTGGTCTTTAATGATTTTTGTATAAAAGAAACATTCTGCCTAAATATACTAATATATATATATATATATATATATATATATATATATATATATATATATATATATATATATATATATATATGAAAAAAAATACAAAGAAGAATGACCCATGTATGGCATACCAATGCCATTATCTTTAAATGAAATATCAATAACTCTTACCATAAACTTAATTTTAAACTATTTTTTTTTTCTTGCATGTATGCATTTCACTACAATAACCCAAGTTCATACTGTATTACAGTAAATAATTTACTTTTAATGCATTTATTCAAATATGTATACAACTTGTATAAAATGTAATATTACTGAATAATCACTATTTACTATAAATATTTTATGTATACAATATTTTAATCAATATTATGTACTAATAGATTAGCATGTGTCATTGATAATTGCTGTCAGAGGACCTTCACCTGTGTGGACAGAGCAATGTTATGAGTCCATATTATATTTACAAATCATACTAGATAGATAGATAAATAGACAGATAGACAGCTCTATGCGAGCCTGGGAATGGGAAATGATCTTGCAAGTTACACTGAGGAAAGTTGATGACAGATTAAAAAAGTAGCCAGTCAGGAGATGATCCAGTTAGTTGTCAGCGATACACCAGGTGAACAAAGCCTTGTTGACCATACACTCACATACACACATACTCACACACAGGCTTCTAGAACTTTCCAACCACAGTGAACACACGTGACACGACTCCTGTTTCACCAGAATTTAGGAAAAAGAACTCAGAAGGAGAGAGGCCATAGAAGCGGCAGGGAGTGGGAAGAAAGGCTTAGCAACTTGGAAGAGAGAGAGAGAGAGAGAGAGAGAGAGATAGGGAGATAGCTAGCGGGACTCTATACTTTGCTCTGTGTGAGAGATTTGTTAATATTTCGAAAACAAATAAAAATAGTCCCATACCATTCTTTACCTCTCCTTGTCATTGAATGACAAACGGGAAAGAAGATTATCTACTTACAAAGCTACTCAAGTGTAACAACCACTCGTCCATAAGTCTAATATATATAACTTCTCTACAAGTAACTACAAAGTCTTTTTATGACATTTAGTGGCAGCGGTGGGATCACACCTCGTCTTCGAATCAACAGTGAATTTCTACAAAGCAGGTGACACTCTACAAGATTAACTTTAGTTCTACAGTGAACGAACTCCAACCACCTACAATCAACTACAAGTAACAACTCTACGAGTCGTCTGTATAATCTTCTACACGCACCTACAAGTAGCGGAAGTCTTCATCCTACAACAAGTAAATCACAAGAAATAAAGGACCAAGAATACATCAAGTAAGAAAATACAAAACAAACAAACGAAGAGTGAGACACGACTCATAACTCATTTCCACCAGACCTCTCCCTCCTCTCTCTGCTACATCCACCTAACCTCCACCGCTGATGCAGGAGTGGAGAGGTCAAGACGACGAAGCAAATACCAAATCCATATTCACAACTCCTCTTACTCAGTCATCTTCACTCAAGTTACTCATCGCTACTCATTTACTCACCACAGCTACCAGTGTGGGAAGTCGACGTCACCATATGCTGAGATGACATCACAATGCAAGTCTGCCATGCCAAGCAACGTGTGACTGACACCAGGCACTTCTCATCCACTACTCATTACTCATTATTCACATAGCTCCTACTCATACTCATTTATTTTCACAGTTGCGTTGGAAATTCGACGTTCTATGCTGAGGTTTGCCTGGGACAGCTATTAACCACCACAAGCACCAGGCCATGGAATTTCCTGAGTAATATCGTCTATCAACACAGCACTAGAATTATCAAGAGATCTTCAATCAAACCTGCATTTTTCTTCCGAGATCGACTTTTGTATCGACACACCTCTACTATCTGTATCAAGTGGGTAAAATTATACTTACTCATTTCTTCTCAGTGCTAAAATTAGCTATATTCAACTTTTTTTTTTACTTATTTCCATATATACACTTATACACTCACTATCTATCATTTATTTCAACTTAATTTCTCATCTACTTTGTTAGGATATAAATAAACAAGAGGCGTATTTCATAACACCATATCTTAATGACAGGAATATTTTCGCCACCACCCACGTTAATACCAGATGACACACAATTTACCACAACAACAGACTCACAATTAAGAGAGCACTAAGGCAACATATCAGATGACACACAATTTGCCACAACAACAGACTCACAGTTAAGAGAGCACCAAGGCAACCCACCCCTTGTACAAACCTCACCACACACTAAAGACCAAGAAACAAATACTGCAGTTTCAGATGATGAGTGGGAAACCCCCTCTGACATAGCAAGTGAGGACTTTGTTGCTGACTTGCACACGTATGCCAATATACTTAACAGGGTTCACCGGTCCGGTCGTACATATTCCACCATTCCCTCACACAACGATAAACACATCCAAGTTGAATTAACAGAGCAAACAGTGAAAATGAGTCAAGAAACAATTACCGCTGATCTAACAACCACACCTCAAGTGTCTGTGTATCACGAGGATAAAACTGCCCCAAAATTCTCTGGCACAGACAAAGATCGCATTGATGTTATTTCATCAGTCAGTCAGTGCAAACAAATGTTCATCAATCGCCACATACTAGATGAACAAGAGAAACTTGCTATTTTTTCATCTTGCATAAGCCAGGAAAGTTGTCCAGCAAGCAATTTACTTCGCTCAGACTAGCTCCATATGGCTAGGACATATGATGAATTTAAAACTGAATTTTTGAAGAAATTTTCTGGAGGTATGAACTTCTTGCCAGGTATAATTCCAGAATTACATAAAATTGTAGATCTTGTAAGGGAGCACACTACAAACCATGTGCTCAGTAAAATAACTGCTGATGTCTCCACAATCAAAAGAACATTGTAAGCTACTTTGGAAAATTCTAATTGGATAACAGATGATGGAAAGATGTCCCCAGACCTCGTCATGGACATCATTGGTGATATAGGTGCCATGTGTAAATTACCTGATAGGACCCTTAAGATCGCCAAGACAATCGCGTACACCCCAGGAATGTGCTTGCTAGACTTAATGAACGAGATAGAGATGCAGTGCAGTAAAGCAGGTATGGTCGACACACATGCACATTCTGGTAGAATGAGGGTACCTGAGACAGCATCAGCTGTGAAAACATCTACACCTACCCCAAACAGAGAACAAAATCGATCGCGACCCGAAAGCAGGGAGACCAAACAACCAAACATGACAAGGCCTCGATCACAGACGCCATGCTACAGGCAGTTTCATAAGTTTTCGCGCAGCCCGAGCAGGTCTCGCGCCATAAACAACACTTCTTATGGGAAATCACATCGTGGGTCACACACAAACATTTCCACCCACTGCCTGATATGGACTAAAACATGAGCACAAGTATTAAGTTGACTTCCCCTAAGTTTGAAACTATGCAACTGATCAATGAAACAATGAAGCCCTGGGAAGATTTGAGTTTGATTATGTTCAACCCATATTATGTGTATAGCCCAGCACCTGCTGTCTTTATAATCTTCTGCATTGTATTTGCAGTACTGCTGTTCGCAATGCACAGAATGCATGGAAGAATTGCTAATTTGGAGTCATTATTTAGTGGGGGGAGAGTTAACATCCAAGTTAACCCTCCTGAATGAAGTGTACATATTTTGTATATAGAATTAATTATACATACATATATATATATATATATATATATATATATATATATATATATATATATATATAAAATACAAAGAAGAATGACCCATGTATGGCATACCAATGCCATTATCTTTAAATGAAATATCAATAACTTTTACCATAATCTTAATTTTAAACTATTTTTTTTTCTTGCATGTATGTATTTCACTACAATAACCCAAGTTCATACTGTATTACAGTTAAATAATTTACTTTTAATGCATTTATTCAAATATGAATACAACTTGTTTAAAATTTAATATTACTGAAAAATCACTATTTCCTCTAAATATTATATGTATACAATATTTTAATCAATATTATATACTAATAGATTAGCATGTGTCATTGATAATTGCTGTCGGAGGACCTTCAGCTGCGTGGACCGAGCAATGTTATGAGTCCATATTATATTTACAAATCATACTAGATAGATAGATAAATAGACAGATAGACAGCTCTATGCGAGCCTGGGAATGGGAAATGATCTTGCAAGTTACACTGAGGAAAGCTGATGACAGATTAGGAAGTAGCCAGTCAGGAGATGATGCAGTTAGTTGTCAGCGATACACCAGGTGAACAAAGCCTTGTTGACCATACACACACATACACACATACTCACACACAGGCTTCTAGAACTTTCCAACCACAGTGAACACACGTGACACAACTCCTGTTTCACCAGAATTTACGAAAGAGAGCTCAGAAAGAGAGAGGCAATAGAAGCGGCAGGGAGTGGGAAGAAAGGCTTAGCAACCTGGAAGAGAGAGAGAGAGAGAGAGAAAGAGAGAGATAGGGAGATAGCTAGAGGGACTCTACTTTATACTTTGCTCTGTGTGAGAGATTTGTTAATATTTCCAAAACAAATAAAAATAGTCCCATACCATTCTTTACCTCTCCTTGTCATTGAATGACAAATGGGAAAGAAGATTATCTACTTACAAAGCTACTCAAGTATAACAACCACTCGTCCACAAGTCTAATATATATAACTTCTCTACAAGTAACTACAAAGTCTTTTTATGACATTTGGTGGCAGTGGTGGGATCGCACCTCGTCTTCGAATCAACAGTGAATTTCTACAAAGCAGGCGACACTCTACAAGATTAACTTCAGTTCTACAGTGAACGAACTACAACCACCTACAATCAACCACAAGTAACAACTCTACGAGTCGTCTGTATAATCTTCTACACGCACCTACAAGTAGCGGCAGTCTTCATCCTACAACAAGTAAATCACAAGAAATAAAGGACCAAGAATACATCAAGTAAGAAAATACAAAACAAACAAACGAAGAGTGAGACACGACTCATAACTCATTTCCACCAGACCTCACCCTCCTCTCTCTGCTACATCCACCTAACTTCCACCGCTGATGCAGGAGTGGAGAGGTCAAGACGACGAAGCAAATACCAAGTCCATATTCACAACTCCTCTTACTCAGTCATCTTCACTCAAGTTACTCATCGCTACTCATTTACTCACCACAGCTACCAGTGTGGGAAGCCGACGTCACCATATGCTGAGATGACATCACAACGCAAGTCTGCCATGCCAAGCAACGTGTGACTGACACCAGGCACTTCTCACCCACTACTCATTACTCATTATTCACATAGCTCCTACTCATACTCATTTGTTTTCACTGTTCAGTTGGAAATTCGACGTTCTATGCTGAGGTTTGCCTGGGACAGCTATTAACCACCACAAGCACCAGGCCATGGAATTTCCTGAGTAATATCGTCCATCAACACAGCACTAGAATTATCAAGAGATCTTCAATCAAACCTGCATTTTTCTTCCGAGATCGACTTTTGTATCGACACACCTCTACGATCTGTATCAAGTGGGTAAAATTATACTTACTCATTTCTTCTCAGTGCTAAAATTAGCTATATTCAACTTTTTTTTTTACTTATTTCCATATATACACTTATACACTCACTATCTATCATTTATTTCAACTTAATTACTCATCTACTTTGTTAGGACATAAATAAACAAGAGGCGTATTTCATAACACCATATCTTAATGACAGGAATAATTTCACCACCACCCACGTTAATACCAGATGACACACAATTTGCCACAACAACAGACTCACAATTAAGAGAGCACCAAGGTAACACACCAGATGACACAATTTGCCACAACAACAGACTCACAATTAAGAGAGCACCAAGGCAACCCACCCCTTGTACAAACCTCACCACACACTAAAGACCAAGAAACAAATACGGCACTTTCAGATGATGAGTGGGAAACCCCCACTGACGTAGCAAGTGAGGATTTTGTCGCTGACTTGCACACGTATGGCAATATACTTAACAGGGTTCACCGGTCCTGTCATACATATTCCACCATTCCCTCACACAACGATAAACACATCCAAGTTGAATTAAAAGAGCAAACAGTGAAAATGAATCAAGAAACAAATACCGCTGATCTAACAACCACACCTCAAGTGTTTGTGTATCACGAGGATAAAACTGCCCCAAAATTCTCTGGCACAGACAAAGATCGCATTGATGTCATTTCATCAGTCAATCAGTGCGAACAAATGTTCATCAAACGCCACATACTAGATGAACAAGAGAAAATTGCTATTTTTTCATCTTGCATAAACCAGGAAAGATGTCCAGCAAGCAATTTACTTCGCTCAGACAAGCTCCATATGGCTAGGACATATGATGAATTTAAAACTGAATTTTTGAAGAAATTTTCTGGAGGTATGAACTTCTTGCCAGGTATAATTCCAGAATTACATAAAATTGTTGATCTTGTAAGGGAGCACACTACAAACCATGTGCTCAGTAAAATAACTGCTGATGTCTCCACAATCAAAAGAACATTGTTAGGTACTTTGGAAAATTCTAAATGGATAACAGATGATGGAAAGATGTCCCCAGACCTCGTCGTGGACATCATTGGTTATGTAGCTGCCTTGTGTAAATTACCTGATAGGACCCTTAAGATCACCAAGACGATCGCGTACACCCCAGGAATGTGCTTCCTAGACTTTATGAAAGAGGTAGAGATGCAGTGCAGTAAAGCAGGTATGGTCGACACACATGCACATTCTGGTAGAATGAGGGTACCTGAGACAGCATCAGCTGTGAAAACATCTACACCTACCCCAAACAGAGAACAAAATCGATCGCGACCCGAAAGCAGGGAGACCAAACAACCAAACATGACAAGGCCTCGATCACAGACGCCATGCTACAGGCAGTTTCATAAGTTTTCGCGCAGCCCGAGCAGGTCTCGCGCCATAAACAACACTTCTTGTGGGAATTCACATCGTGGGTCACACACAAACATTTCCACCCACTGCCTGATATGGACTAAAACATGAGCACAAGTATTAAGTTGACTTCCCCTAAGTTTGAAACTATGCAACTGATCAATGAAACAATGAAGCCCTGGGAAGATTTGAGTTTGATTATGTTCAACCCATATTATGTGTATAGCCCAGCACCTGCTGTCTTTATAATCTTCTGCATTGTATTTGCAGTACTGCTGTTCGCAATGCACAGAATGCATGGAAGAATTGCTAATTTGGAGTCATTATTTAGTGGGGGGAGAGTTAACATCCAAGTTAACCCTCCTGAATGAAGTGTACATATTTTGTATATAGAATTAATTATACATATATATATATATATATATATATATATATATATATATATATATATATATATATATATATATATATATACAAAGAAGAATGACCCATGTATGGCATACCAATGCCATTATCTTTAAATGAAATATCAATAACTTTTACCATAATCTTAATTTTAAAGTATTTTTTTTTCTTGCATGTATGTATTTCACTACAATAACCCAAGTTCATACTGTATTACAGTTAAATAATTTACTTTAAATGCATTTATTCAAATATGAATACAACTTGTTTAAAATTTAATATTACTGAAAAATCACTATTTCCTCTAAATACTATATGTATACAATATTTTAATCAATATTATATACTAATAGATTAGCATGTGTCATTGATAATTGCTGTCGGAGGACCTTCAGCTGCGTGGACATTTAGTGGCAGCGGTGGGATCGCACCTCGTCTTCGAATCAACAGTGAATTTCTACAAAGCAGGTGACACTCTACAAGATTAACTTTAGTTCTACAGTGAACGAACTCCAACCACCTACAATCAACTACAAGTAACAACTCTACGAGTCGTCTGTATAATCTTCTACACGCACCTACAAGTAGCGGAAGTCTTCATCCTACAACAAGTAAATCACAAGAAAAAAAGGACCAAGAATACATCAAGTAAGAAAATACAAAACAAACAAACGAAGAGTGAGACACGACTCATAACTCATTTCCACCAGACCTCTCCCTCCTCTCTCTGCTACATCCACCTAACCTCCACCGCTGATGCAGGAGTGGAGAGGTCAAGACGACGAAGCAAATACCAAGTCCATATTCACAACTCCTCTTACTCAGTCATCTTCACTCAAGTTACTCATCGCTACTCATTTACTCACCACAGCTACCAGTGTGGGAAGTCGACGTCACCATATGCTGAGATGACATCACAATGCAAGTCTGCCATGCCAAGCAACGTGTGACTGACACCAGGCACTTCTCATCCACTACTCATTACTCATTATTCACATAGCTCCTACTCATACTCATTTATTTTCACAGTTGCGTTGGAAATTCGACGTTCTATGCTGAGGTTTGCCTGGGACAGCTATTAACCACCACAAGCACCAGGCCATGGAATTTCCTGAGTAATATCGTCCATCAACACAACACTAGAATTATCAAGAGATCTTCAATGAAACCTGCATTTTTCTTCCGAGATCGACTTTTGTATCGACACACCTCTACTATCTGTATCAAGTGGGTAAAATTATACTTACTCATTTCTTCTCAGTGCTAAAATTAGCTATATTCAACTTTTTTTTTTACTTATTTCCATATATACACTTATACACTCACTATCTATCATTTATTTCAACTTAATTACTCATCTACTTTGTTAGGACATAAATAAACAAGAGGCGTATTTCATAACACCATATCTTAATGACAGGAATATTTTCGCCACCACCCACGTTAATACCAGATGACACACAATTTACCACAACAACAGACTCACAATTAAGAGAGCACTAAGGCAACATATCAGATGACACACAATTTGCCACAACAACAGACTCACAGTTAAGAGAGCACCAAGGCAACCCACCCCTTGTACAAACCTCACCACACACTAAAGACCAAGAAACAAATACTGCAGTTTCAGATGATGAGTGGGAAACCCCCTCTGACATAGCAAGTGAGGACTTTGTTGCTGACTTGCACACGTATGCCAATATACTTAACAGGGTTCACCGGTCCTGTCATACATATTCCACCATTCCCTCACACAACGATAAACACATCCAAGTTGAATTAAAAGAGCAAACAGTGAAAATGAATCAAGAAACAAATACCGCTGATCTAACAACCACACCTCAAGTGTTTGTGTATCACGAGGATAAAACTGCTCCAAAATTCTCTGGCACAGACAAAGATCGCATTGATGTCATTTCATCAGTCAATCAGTGCGAACAAATGTTCATCAAACGCCACATACTAGATGAACAAGAGAAAATTGCTATTTTTTCATCTTGCATAAGCCAGGAAAGATGTCCAGCAAGCAATTTACTTCGCTCAGACAAGCTCCATATGGCTAGGACATATGATGAATTTAAAACTGAATTTTTGAAGAAATTTTCTGGAGGTATGAATTTCTTGCCAGGTATAATTCCAGAATTACATAAAATTGTTGATCTTGTAAGGGAGCACACTACAAACCATGTGCTCAGTAAAATAACTGCTGATGTCTCCACAATCAAAAGAACATTGTTAGGTACTTTGGAAAATTCTAATTGGATAACAGATGATGGAAAGATGTCCCCAGACCTCGTCGTGGACATCATTGGTTATGTAGCTGCCTTGTGTAAATTACCTGATAGGACCCTTAAGATCACCAAGACGATCGCGTACACCCCAGGAATGTGCTTGCTAGACTTTATGAAAGAGGTAGAGATGCAGTGCAGTAAAGCAGGTATGGTCGACACACATGCACATTCTGGTAGAATGAGGGTACCTGAGACAGCATCAGCTGTGAAAACATCTACACCTACCCCAAACAGAGAACAAAATCGATCGCGACCCGAAAGCAGGGAGACCAAACAACCAAACATGACAAGGCCTCGATCACAGACGCCATGCTACAGGCAGTTTCATAAGTTTTCGCGCAGCCCGAGCAGGTCTCGCGCCATAAACAACACTTCTTATGGGAAATCACATCGTGGGTCACACACAAACATTTCCACCCACTGCCTGATATGGACTAAAACATGAGCACAAGTATTAAGTTGACTTCCCCTAAGTTTGAAACTATGCAACTGATCAATGAAACAATGAAGCCCTGGGAAGATTTGAGTTTGATTATGTTCAACCCATATTATGTGTATAGCCCAGCACCTGCTGTCTTTATAATCTTCTGCATTGTATTTGCAGTACTGCTGTTCGCAATGCACAGAATGCATGGAAGAATTGCTAATTTGGAGTCATTATTTAGTGGGGGGAGAGTTAACATCCAAGTTAACCCTCCTGAATGAAGTGTACATATTTTGTATATAGAATTAATTATACATATATATATATATATATATATATATATATATATATATATATATATATATATATATACAAAGAAGAATGACCCATGTATGGCATACCAATGCCATTATCTTTAAATGAAATATCAATAACTTTTACCATAATCTTAATTTTAAAGTATTTTTTTTTCTTGCATGTATGTATTTCACTACAATAACCCAAGTTCATACTGTATTACAGTTAAATAATTTACTTTAAATGCATTTATTCAAATATGAATACAACTTGTTTAAAATTTAATATTACTGAAAAATCACTATTTCCTCTAAATACTATATGTATACAATATTTTAATCAATATTATATACTAATAGATTAGCATGTGTCATTGATAATTGCTGTCGGAGGACCTTCAGCTGCGTGGACATTTAGTGGCAGCGGTGGGATCGCACCTCGTCTTCGAATCAACAGTGAATTTCTACAAAGCAGGTGACACTCTACAAGATTAACTTTTGTTCTACAGTGAACGAACTCCAACCACCTACAATCAACTACAAGTAACAACTCTACGAGTCGTCTGTATAATCTTCTACACGCACCTACAAGTAGCGGAAGTCTTCATCCTACAACAAGTAAATCACAAGAAAAAAAGGCCCAAGAATACATCAAGTAAGAAAATACAAAACAAACAAACGAAGAGTGAGACACGACTCATAACTCATTTCCACCAGACCTCTCCCTCCTCTCTCTGCTACATCCACCTAACCTCCACCGCTGATGCAGGAGTGGAGAGGTGAAGACGACGAAGCAAATACCAAGTCCATATTCACAACTCCTCTTACTCAGTCATCTTCACTCAAGTTACTCATCGCTACTCATTTACTCACCACAGCTACCAGTGTGGGGAGTCGACGTCACCATATGCTGAGATGACATCACAATGCAAGTCTGCCATGCCAAGCAACGTGTGACTGACACCAGGCACTTCTCATCCACTACTCATTACTCATTATTCACATAGCTCCTACTCATACTCATTTATTTTCACAGTTGCGTTGGAAATTCGACGTTCTATGCTGAGGTTTGCCTGGGACAGCTATTAACCACCACAAGCACCAGGCCATGGAATTTCCTGAGTAATATCGTCCATCAACACAACACTAGAATTATCAAGAGATCTTCAATGAAACCTGCATTTTTCTTCCGAGATCGACTTTTGTATCGACACACCTCTACTATCTGTATCAAGTGGGTAAAATTATACTTACTCATTTCTTCTCAGTGCTAAAATTAGCTATATTCAACTTTTTTTTTTACTTATTTCCATATATACACTTATACACTCACTATCTATCATTTATTTCAACTTAATTACTCATCTACTTTGTTAGGACATAAATAAACAAGAGGCGTATTTCATAACACCATATCTTAATGACAGGAATATTTTCGCCACCACCCACGTTAATACCAGATGACACACAATTTACCACAACAACAGACTCACAATTAAGAGAGCACTAAGGCAACATATCAGATGACACACAATTTGCCACAACAACAGACTCACAGTTAAGAGAGCACCAAGGCAACCCACCCCTTGTACAAACCTCACCACACACTAAAGACCAAGAAACAAATACTGCAGTTTCAGATGATGAGTGGGAAACCCCCTCTGACATAGCAAGTGAGGACTTTGTTGCTGACTTGCACACGTATGCCAATATACTTAACAGGGTTCACCGGTCCTGTCATACATATTCCACCATTCCCTCACACAACGATAAACACATCCAAGTTGAATTAAAAGAGCAAACAGTGAAAATGAATCAAGAAACAAATACCGCTGATCTAACAACCACACCTCAAGTGTTTGTGTATCACGAGGATAAAACTT
>NC_136993.1:31679528-31792028 GCF_032717465.1 Coenobita brevimanus
GCGAGGATGGCTATTCACACCGCTCTGGACATGGGGAGGAAGGGAACGTGGGAGAAACTAAACACATCAAAAGGGAGCCCGGGTGGTAGGTTGGGGAGAAAAGTGAGTACCAGAGGTACTGCTGGAGTGGTCTGTTTAGTTGTAACCAAGCCTCATGGTGAGGTGGAATGGTAGTAGCAGAAGCGATGGTGGCAGGGAAACGTTGGAGGGGAAGTTGAAGTAAGAGAGAGTCAGATGATAAGGAATGGAGGTGAGAAGGTGGAGGTGTTGGGTGATGGGAGGGTGTGGTTGGTGGTGTGATGCATGTGCAGAGAGGTTAACCCCTAAAGCACGGCTCGTCGACAGCCGACCCCCAGGTGGTGGGGTTTGATCGCGGGTCCTGGGTACCTGTAGGAAAATATTAGCCAAAAATCAGAGATTAACCCTAGAACATTATACTTGGTATGGCAGATAGTACTTACACATTCAGCTTTCTCCAGAGATAGGTGTTGACCCTTCATGGACTACCCAAGGACTTGTGGAGACTTGCAAAGTTGGGTAACAAAATCTTCCACTTTCACACTCCTCCAGCAACCCGGTTTCCCCTCTACCACAGCCTCATTCTGTCACAGTAAACTTTATACTACAACATACAGGTAGTTTGGAATTCGTATTTGTACAATAAGCACTGTAAAATAAAGGCTAAAATCAACGAAGCGTACGGCCGACATGCAATGTGGCTTAGCCGGTCTTCCGTCACTCAACAAACATTTCCATTTTCACAGCTAAAAACATACTTATGAGTACATTATTTTCAATCATATTACTTCCCAAAAGATCACCGTGGCGCTCGCTTTTGTCTCTGCCTTACGCCTGTCACTTTATTCTCGTTCCTGTCGGCCACTGCGCAGCTCGACGGAAGAAGCTAGAACTCACCATAATGTCTACTTTTGCAAAGCCTGCGGTAAACTGATGCTAAACAGGGGCAAACTGTGCAAAAAAAAGCTATTGTGACAACTGGGGAAACAAGTCGTTTCCTATTAGCATAAACTGCTTGTGAGAGGAGAGCGCCAGATTTACAGTTCTGAGCAGTCAGAGCGCTGCCATATATCACAGCCAGGCTGGCCGGGCAGTGGTGGAGAGGGAGGTGGGGAAAAAGCGGCGTATACTTGGCAACAACGGAGGTCAATAATACAAAGGTAAAGTATGCTAATTGTAGCTAGAGGGGTGATGGTACTGATAGACAATACCAGCTGGAACATCCTTGCCCGCGTTGCCATTCAAAATTAACTCAGAATCGGCAAAACGCGATGATCCGCCGTTATGTCCTTTTTGGCGCAGCGTCACAAACAAGAGCAACCCTGCTGCCTTCAGGGTAAGGGTGGTGAGGGGCGGGTAGTGTATGAGATGAGGGTGTGCACGTGTCAGCATGAGTGGTTAGTGGGGTGTGGGGAGTGGCTGGACGGAAGTGAAGGCTGCGCTTCTAGCAATCAATGTTTTGGCGGGCAGCTTTTGCAGGAGGTCCAGCCCCAGGTAGACGTCATATGCACAGCCAGGTGGAATCGAAGATGATGATGGGATGTCTTGTGGTAACTTGCTGGTGGGTTTCAGTTCCCAGGTCCCTGGTTTCTTCCACGGAGAGGTGCAGGGAGGCCATCCCCCACATCTACAAGGTTGGCTTAGGTGGAGAGAAGGGGGCCGAAGGCGTAGAGCTGTGATGGGAGTAAGAAATGTGAGTAGAGGTAGGATCTGGCTGCTCCACGTGTCCACTCAGTAGCCTTGCCTTGACCCCGTTTCAGCCTTATTTTATCATAGACTGGGGGTCTGTACTTATGTGAAGTGGCCCCTGCCACCGTGGGGAGGTGCGGGGGTGGACCTAGAAATCCATTTGCTGTATGGTGCTTTCCTCGTCAAGTTCCTCGTCCCCTTGGTCTGCGTACATTATGGGTGGAGCATCGTCCTGTGGAGCGTCGTCTTCCAGGAATGACACCTTGCGACGCCCTTGTGTGGCCATCCTGTGTCGATTGGCTTTCAGCTGCTCGCGGATGTCGTGTAGCGGGCAGCTGCGACTGCAAGCGGTAAATTCCGAGGGGTTAATGGAAATTAAATTGGAGTTTTCCCTGGGGTTAGGGCGCTTCTTCTGGGGTGAGCCCTGGGTTGGGCTGGTGACGGCTTTGTTGTGGGCTGTGAGTGGGGCAATCGTGGCTTGGGTGGCGCCGCCTTGGTCATGGGGAATTTACTTACAGCGTGGATAGGGTGGGTTGTGGGGCGGGCAGCGAGGAGGAGTCATACTAGTTGAAGGTCACAGACCATGTCTCCCGAGGGACCATAAATAGTAAAATGTTCCCTGACTGTGCTCGGGAGGATTCTCAGCAGGGTGTTGATGGTATGTTGATCCCGAATGGCTGTGGTTGCTTCGGGATAGGCAGCAGTGACAAGTTGCCGTGCCTGGACGAAAGTCTGGCCCAGGCTGCCGTCATATGTTATGGCATCGAGTTGTGAAAGGGTGACAACTCTGCCCAGTGAAGGCATGACAGCTTGATTCACAATATGTGTGAATTGGTCCCATGTCAATTCGGGGACAATTTTTGTGGCTATAGTGGCTACAATTTTGCCCAGGTCAGGTAGTGTGACGGCAATTTTCTCTCTGTCGCTGTCAAACCCAATGTCTAATGAGGGTTTTACCATATCCAAGTAGACATCAATGTCGTATTGTTCAGGGTTGAACCTTGGCAATTGGATGTCAGGATTGGCTGCCATTGTGCAATATTTCCCTTTTTGTTCCTCCGTGCTCTAATCGGATCCAGAACCACCGCTTGCCACCAGTGTTATACTGGGTGTTTTTAGTCCGACCTCTCGTCCTAAGAACGCCTGCTACTGAGCGGGGTCCTCTTTCTAGACCGGAAGTAGAGCACTCACAAAGGAACAGGGTATAAAAACTCGGCAGTATACTTTAACACGCATCTATTGTCTTAATCCAAACTCCTTACAATACATGAACAAAGATACACTGAATATGGAAGGGACAAGATGACAGAGGTGTTATTATTGGTATAATGTGTCCACAAGTACAGTAATGATGTCGGGGGGCAATATACAACTTTCTTTAATCCATAGATATGACAGGTCACTAGGGCACAATGCAGGTGTTAGAGTTAAGGCACAATTTCCATTTAATACACCCGACAGGATACACTACATATGGATGAAGTGAAGTTCCAGGCTAATCAGTACTACTATACATATCACATATGCGCACTGTTTACTGGTTCTGTCTTTATTGACTGGTCTTAGTTAGTCTCGGGCCTCCACTGATATATTTCCCTGGTTCTGTAGGGCTTGGGTGTCGACACAGTACCTTGGGTCAGTTAGGATAGGAATCTGGGTATATCACTTTTGTCTCGCTTTTCATATTCACTGACCATTATTTCCTGTGTATAGTTTCTGTCTTTGTGTTCATATTCACTGACATTCACTTTCTAGTATATTGTTTCTGCTTTACTGATCACATTCACCACTGTCAAGCTTACTAAGTCTTTGACACGACTCGAGAGGTGGAAGGCGTCATAGCTGGACTGCTTTTTCCTGAGGTTAGCAGAGGTGTTGCCCGGGAATGGAAGGGGGCCCCTCGGGAGAGCTCTTCTGTAGAAGGCACTGAACGCTCTTGGGGGCGTCATAGGTGGGGGTGCAGGGAGGCCCTTCTGTCTGGGGGCCTCGACCTGATAGGTGGCCCTCGGGACTGGGGCCAAAACAGCTTCAGGAGTTGGGCCTGTCACCTCTTACTCCGGGCGGAGGGCCGACGGAGAGTGGGGCCTGAGTGGTCCTGCTTTGGGGTCCGCAGGCTGGCCCTGGGAGGCCTGGTGCTGCAGTCACCTACAGAGTGGGACGCCATCAGGAGCGGGCTGCAGCACCTCTTCTGCAGGGCGTCCGTCAGGGGCCAGCGTCGTCGAGGAACTTGCTGCAGGGCAGGAACAGGACCTTGCCACCACTCCTGGAACGGCAACACCTCCGGGGAACCACACCTGAAGGGAGAGAGAACAAGGTGTCCCACACAGCCGAGAGGTAGTGGGCAGGCCGCGCAAGGGGTCTTCTCCGGGAGAACCCTTGAGACTGCAGACGAAGGGCGTACGGTGGCCGTCCCTTCCCAACATGTACGGTGGCTGTTGTTGCAGCTCCACAGTCTCCAAGGGCAGCAGCAGAAGGATGTACGGTGGCCGTTCCTTCCCGGTACATACGGTGGCATTTCCTTCCTCGGTACGTATGGTGGCCGTTACATGCGGAGCTGCTCCCGAAGAAGGAAGAGGCAGATGAGGGACGTATGGTGGCCGTTCCCTCCCCAGCATGTACAGTTGCTGTTGCTGCGGGTCTGCCTGCCCAATGGGAAGTAGCTGAGGGATGTACTGTTGCAGTTCCCTCCCCGGTACATACGGTGGCCGTTACCACAGTGTTGCTTGTGACTGTATCTGGAGCAGTCCCACCCCGATGCTGGTGAGGGCTGCTCTGTCCGTGAAGTCGTGCCTCATTCCTGCGACGTTTTAGTTGGGTAGGTTGAGAGGAAGAGGGACACAAGGTAGAAGGTAGAGGCTCCCCGGCCCCCGTCTTGCTCTTGGCCAGTCCCGCACTCACCTGGCCCGCCGTGGTGTCCTCCTGGGGTGGGTGTAGGGCTGCGGCTCCGTAGCAGGGTGGGGGGTGGTGGGGTGGGGTCCGGTGGCGGAGGCGCATATTTTAATTTCACTAATTAGTGAAACAAGGTTGTCCACAATTTGTTTGGATTTAGTCTTCCATCACATAAAATATTTCACAGTAAATAGCATGCTTATTATACCAGTATTATATATTACACGCTGTCTCTTGACAACGTTTGTGGAGTTGTGCATTTGTGAATAAATTGTTTGGGAACTCTTACTGACTGTTGAATGGTTTGAAGGATCGTAACTGGTTCAGAGAGAGAGAGAGAGAGAGAGAGAGACAGACAGACAGACAGACTGACAGACAGACAGACAGACAGACACAGGTAGACAGAGACAGATGGGCAGACAGACTCAAATAGACAGAAACAGGCGGACACACACACACAGACACAGACATAAACGGACAGACAGACAGACAACAGACTTAGATAGATGGATAGACAGATACAGACAGACAGACAAAGAGACTTACATAGACAGAGAGACAGTCACAGACAGACAGGTAAACAGACAGGCACAGACAGACACATCTGCAGACAGGAGCAGATTGTAGCACCAGTCGTGCAGGGCAGTACTTCTAAGCTGGATGGAAAGCTTATGACAAGGAGAGCTGGAGCTCCTGTTACATCAGCCCTCGGGACTAGTTCCTGACCATCCCCCTTTGCTGAACAATATCAGTGTTTTAGTACACAGAGAGTAGGCCAGCATGCTCTCCAGTACAGGTTTCTGTATCAACACCAAAGTACATGCACACTGCACACTACACTTCCTTCTCAAAATCTTAGAAAAATTGGCGACTAATAATATAGCCTCGGAGTCCCCAGGGGAGGGGGGGGCCATAAATGCCCCCACAATCTGCACCTCTCCCGGTGACGACTAAACGAGCTGCCTGGAACCACTGTTTGACTCACTTCTTCATTTCTGCAACATTCGCGGCCTTTCCTCTAACTTTCTCTCTGTTGAGCACCACCTCTCCTCCTCTAAACTTCATCTTCTTTTAACTGAGAATCAACCATCTGAAGCAACTGATAGCAAACACATTTCCGTATCCTCCTACTTTCTCTATACTCATTTCAAAACCAAAGGTGGCTGTTGTGTATATGTACGCAACGACTTATCTTCTTTTCGTGTTCCCGAACTTGATTCTTCTGAATTCTCTACTCTCTGGCTTCGTCTTTCCTGTCACAGTCTGACTAAATGTATCTGTGGTTTTTCTTATTCCCTAATTCTACTGACTATGAAAAATTCTTCAACTATCTTACTTCTACAATGGAATACATCCTATCCGTTTCTCCTTTCTCTGAAATCTCCATTCTAGGAGATTTCAATATTTACCACCACCTTTGGCTCTCCTGTCCTTTCACTGATCCACCTGATATACAAACCTACATCTTTTCTATCCTTAATGATCTAGAGCAGCTTCTACAGCACCCTACCCATATCCCTGACTGCCTTGGAGAGAGCTCCAACATACAGTACTTGACCTCTTCCTTAAAATTAATCCTTCTGCTTACAGTGTTAATCTTTCCTCTCCGTTGGGCTCCTCCAGTCACAACCCTATTGTCTCAACCTGTCCTATCTCTCCAGTGCGGCCTGTGGACCCTCCAAAGAAATGTCGGTTGTGGTACTTTGGAACTGCTGATTGGGAGGCCCTCAGGCAGTACTTCTTTGATTTTCCATGGAATGATTACTGCTTCCATGGCCAGGAGCCATCTGAGTGTGCCTCGCACATTACGGAGGTTATTCTCTCGGGCATGGAAGCATATATTCCTTTCTCACATATAGTTTGACTAGTGCAAGAAAGCCTTGGTTTAATCACGCTTGTTCTAATGCAAGGAGAGGGCCTATGAAAGGTAACGGAGCCAAACCACCCCTGAATTACATTTTTTGATGTTTCTGCCCAGAATCGTTCTAAGTCTCTTCTTCATTCTGCTAAAAAAAAAAATCATACTAAATGCTCTCAACTCTCCAACTTGAATTCTTGCCGCTAGTTCTGGCACCATGCCAAATACCTTTCTAACAACTTTCCCTCATCATCATTCCCTTCTCTTTTATATTCTCATGGCTCTGTAGAATATCTTCCACTGATAAAGCAGATCTCTTTGTTAAGACTTTCTCCACCAATTCCACCTTAGACGATTCTGGTGCTGTTCCTCCATCACTTCCCCCCTCTGACTTCCTCATGGCTGACATAAAAATTTCTTCAGGTGATGCATTTCTGCCATCGCTGCCCTCAATATATGTAAGCCTGATGGGGTCCCTCCTGTTGTTCTCATGAACTGTGTTTCTGTGGTTACACCCTGCCTAGGTAAGCTCTTTCGCCTATCTCTATCAACTTGTACCTTTCCTTCCTGCTGGAAGTTTGCTCTCATTCCGCCAGCCCCAAAGAAAGGTGACCATTCCCAACACTCTAAGTATTGCCCAATTGCATGAACATCCTTTGTCTCAAAAGTTTTCGAGTCTTTTCTTAACAGCAAAATTTTTAAGCATCTTTCATATCACAACCCTCTTTCTGATCATCATTATGGGTTCAGTCAGGGACGCTTCACTGGTGATCTTCTCACCTACCTTTCAGACTCCATGTCATCCTCCTTTCGGGACTTTGGCGAAAGCATTGCCGTTGCACTTGTAATCTCAAAGGCTTTCGATCGAGTCTGGCATAAATCTTTAATTTCCAACCTGCCCTCTTACGGTTTCTCTACGGTTCTTACGGTCGTTCTATAGCTGCTCTTGTAGATGGCCATCATCTTCTTCTGGAACTATGAATAGTGGTGTTCCTCAGGGTTCTGTCTTACCATCAACTCTGTTCTTTTTATTCGTCAATGACCTTCTAAGCTATACATCTAACCCTATCCACTCATACGCTGATAATTCATCTTTCACCTTTCCATTAGGTTCCTGCAACATCCATCTCAGCGGTTACTTCAACAAACAACGGATGAGGCTATGGCACACCTAATGTCTGACTTGGCTCGTATCTCTGACTGGGGTCAAAATAATCTTGTTGTTTTTAATGCATGAAAGACTCAGTTCTTACACCTATCAACCAGATAAAATATTCCACAGGAGTACCCACTAATGTTTAATAATATCCACTTCAATCCTGCATCATCCTTGAACATGCTTGGGCTTTCATTCTCTTGGGACTTAAATTTGAAAGATCATATTACATCTCTTGTAAAACCTGCTTCCAAGAGATTGGGTGTGCTAAACCGACTCCGTTCCTTCTTTACCCTTGCACAGTTGTTGACTTTATACATGGGTTTTATTCGCCCCTGTGTAGGGTACAACTCTCATGTGTAGGGAGGCTCCCCACATACAGCTCGTCTCAACAAGGTGTAGTCAATGGCTTTTCTTTTCATTAACTCTTCTCTTCTTACTGGATCCCTTCAACCTCTTTTTCTTCGTCCCACTGTTGCATCTTTATTTTTTTTCTATCACTACTTCAATCGTCACTGCTTCTCTGAATTGTCTGCTTGCATCCCCCCACCTCTACGACGGGCACGTAGGACCCATCTAGCAAGCAACAAACTCTCATCCCTTTTCTGTCTAACTCTCTAATGCAAGAGTTAACCGTTACTCCTAGTCCTTCATTTATGGAACAAGTCAACTCTGGAACTGTCTCCCTCTGTCTGTATTTCCTACTTCCTACAAGCTCCAGTCTTTCAAACACAGTGTGTCCAGGCATCTCGAAATGAACGGATCTTGAATTTGGCTCTTTTTTTTTTTTTTTTTTTTTTTTTAAGGAACGGTTTGTGGGAGCTAAGCCTTTGGTTCCATCTTTGTTGCATAAAAAGTAAAGACAACAAGACAAACAGACGGACAGACAGACAGACACATGCACACACAGATATGCACCCTGTCAGAGACACACAGACAAGGACAGCCTCACGGACATGCAGAAAAACACAGGCATACATACATAAAGACAGACAGACAGACAAAGAGACAGACAGACAGAACAACAGATAAAGAGACACATACAGAAAGACACAGACAGACAGATAGACACAATCAAAAAGACAGACACACTCAGACAAACACAGAGAGACAGTCCAAAGCAGACGGACAGATACACAGCCACACATAGACACAGGCATCAGATAGACTGCCACACATGGACTGACATAGACAGACAGACAGACAGACAGAGTCAGAAACAGGCAGACAGACAGACAAACAGACAGACAGGCACAGACAGACAGACAGACAGACAGAGTCAGAAACAGGCAGACAGACAGACAAACAGACAGACAGACAGACAGACAGAGAGTCAGAAACAGACAAACAGATAGGCAGACACAGACAGACAGACAGAGAGACAGACAGAGTCAGAAACAGGCAGACAGGCAGACAAACTGACAGACAGACAGAGAGACAGACAGACAGACAGAGTCAGAAACAGGCAGACAGGCAGACAAACTGACAGACAGACAGGCACAGACAGACAGACAAAGAGTCAGAAACAGACAGGCACGGACAGACAAACAGACAGACAGGCAGACAGACAGACAGAGTCAGAAACAGGCAGACAGACAGACAGACAGACAGGCACAGACAGACAGACAGACAGACAGACAGCAAGACACAGATGCAGACAGACAGACTGACAGACACAGAAAGATAGACAGACAGACTGACTGACAGACACAGAAAGATAGACAGACAGACTGACTGACAGACACAGAAAGATAGACAGACAGGCAGACAGATAAAAGCAGAGGTGGCTCAGTGGGTAGAGATGTGGCCTGCAGTCCTACCGGACCCAGGTTCAAATCCTCGCTGGGGCAGGGAACAGTTTAAGGATTTGAATTTCATTAAATCAGACTTTACTGATCTACCAAAAGACCCGCCGACATGTCATAAAAATACCCCTGCTAATACCAATACACCAGTCCTGTATAAGATAGCCCTAGTATGTATTCAATTTGGACGGTAGGCGTTAGCGCCGAAGTGGTGACATGTAGCGGTGTATGGTATGTAGGAGGACTACTGGGCCTTGGGAGCAGGCTGTGAAGTCTATGGCCAGAGTTGGACACATAAACAAACAACAAAAAAAAGACACAGACACAGAAAAACAGACACATACAACTAGAGAGACAGACACAGAGAGTCAGACAGATAGACAGATGCAGGCAGTCAGACAGAGACAGGCAGACAGACAAACAAACTAACACAGGCATACATACATACAGACAGACAGACACAGACTGACAGACAGCTTGTTGGCGTGTTGCTGTAGTTATCCCCATCCCCAAGCCAGGTAAGGACCACCTACTGCCGACGAATTATCGGCCCATTTCTCTGACTTCTTGTATGTGTAAGATTTTGGAAAAGATGGTCAATGTTAGGCTTGTGTGGGTTTAGAGAGAAGAGATTTCTTATCCCCTGTCCAGAATGGTTTTTGTGAAATGCTTATCTACCTCTGACGCACTATTGTCCTTGGAATCTTCTCTCTTTGAGGCTTTCTCCACTAAACAACACCAGGCCACAGTCTTCTTCGATCTGGAGAAGGCATACGACATTGCCTGGTGTCATGGCATTTTACATTCTTTTCATGAGCTGTCTTCGTGGGTGGTTGCCTACTTTTATTCAGTAATTTTTATTCAACCGTTTTTTAACGGTCCGAGTGGGAGGAGTGCTTTCTAATGTCCATGCAATTGAAGACAAGGGTTCCACAGGGGAGTAACCTTACCTTAGTGTTACTTTCTTTACTGTGGCCATCAACAGTGTAATCAGTGTACTTCCTGATGGTGTACGAGGTTACTATATGTAGATGGCCTCTCAATTTCCATCACTGCATCTAGAATGCTTCTGATGGAAAGGAAGTTCCAAATGGCTCATACAGAATTTCTGGATGGGCTGAGTCATGTGGCTTCCGTTTACCTTTAACAAAGACAGTGACTATGCATTTTTATTGTCTTCTGGGGTTTCATCCAGACCCTCACTTGTATCTCTATGGTCGGGGAATATCCTGCGTGGAAGAAACTCGTTTTCTGGGTCTTCTGTTTGATAGACAACTAACTTGGGTTCCTCATGTCCGTTCTATTAAGGCAGCTTGTATTAAGCTGTGAGTCTTTGGGGGGTTTTGGTTCATACCTCTTGGGGTGCAGACCGTCAGACCCTCCTCTGGCAAGAACCCCTTATCCTTCCTAAACTTGAATATGGGTGTGAGATCTACTCCTCTGCAACAGATGCCCATCTCTGATTGTTAGTGCATCATGCTGGTGTAAGTCTGGCAACTGGGGCATTCAGGTCATCCCTGATTTCGAGTTTATTTGCGGATGCTGATGCCTTCCCTTTAAATTTACGTCACCAGTCGTTGATGATGAGATGCTGGTATTGTCTTCACCACCTTCCAGACTCAGTTCCTTAGCCATGGTCTCCCAGGACTCCCGATCTTATGTTTGTGACACTCGTCCTAGTTTCCCGAAGCCCCTTTGGTTACATGGTCTGGTCTGTTATGTTGGCCCTCTCTGTTCCAAGACTGGCAGTTTGTGCACATCGGATCCCGAGGGTGGGTTCTTGGCTATTTCCTCGTGTGACATTTTGTAGGACCATTGTTGTTAAAAAGAGTTCACTTCCCTCTCAGGTGTCTTTCCCTCTCGTTTTAGAACATATCTCATTAGGGCTCTGTCCCTGTCAATACTGACAAATCTAAGACTGATACTGGAGTAAGTTTTGGTGTCGTTTTCCAGTCCTTCAGTCGGGGCTCTAGCCTTCCTGGTATTGCTTCAGTATATATGGTGGATTTGACAGAGATTTCAAATGCTCTCCAAACCATATTTAATCTCCCCCAATCTGTTTTTATGATTTTTATTGACTCCCGCAGTGCTCTGTGTGCCCTGGAGCCATTTAGTTCATTCCATCCAATGGTTTTATCAATTTTAGAGAGTTTTTTCTCCTTGGTCCTCGTGGCCGTCGTGTGGACGTCTGCTGGGTTCCCGAGCATGTTGGTGTGGAGGGCAGTAAGAGGGCGGATACATTGGCTAAAGCTGTGTCTTCTCGACGGTCTGCTTCCCGTTTCTGATAAAATTATGACACCTTCCTAGGTACACGATTCGTACTTTGTGGTAGAGACAATGGGATGGTGTTGCTCATAATAAGTTCAAAGAAATTTTTCAGAGCGGTTGTGTTTCAAATGATTTAATAATTTCTTACAACTAGACTGATTTCGGTATATACTAGTGTACATCTAACAGTATGTACGCGTGAGGTATAAGTGTGGCCTGGCCTATGTGACAAATTTTGCAATCTCAGCTGGCTTCACCTGCTATTTATGTTGAGTTCAGGTCTAGAGAGTGGAGAGTGAGATGAGGGCCTGCTAGCCAGTGGGAATGCAGAGACAGGGCTCGAATCGAGCAGACATATGAGCATATGGTCATGAATAAAGTAGAAAGTAAGAATAGATTTTGAGCTTACCCTTCGCCCTCTATACCTGGTTCGAAGTGGTGACAGCAAAGTGGCCTGAACAAGAAAAAGCACATCTCCCACGAATACTCTCCGCCAAATTGCCGCCAAGACGCCCTGTATTGGGCAAAGCTGTCCTGCCATGCCTCATGTTGTGCCCTGGTCTTCTCTACACCCTGCACCACGATTATCCACCTTTACCCTCCCAGTGACCTGCATATCTTACACTAAATGTCCTGCCCTACAACTGCCTGTGGTCTGCCTTTCTGGAGCCTGCAGCAGCCTTTTATTGCAGTTTCCGTCGCTCCTGCCCTGTGCTGTGTGGCACATTGGCACTGTTTTGTGTGTCCTGCGCCTTCTTGGTGTGAGAAACTGTCATCGCCCTTATTCCTGTCTGGCCTGTTGTAGGAAAATATAAATCGTTACCGCACGCCAGCCACCCTGCCATGGTGCCAGTGTGATGAGTGCTTATCTCCGGGGCCTACAACTGCCTGCCCTCCCAATCTTGTCACATACTGCATTTTTCTGTATGGAACTAAGGAGTGTGTGTCCTGCATCTATGTTGGGGTGAACTGCCATCTCCCCTCTCCCCCCACCCATGGTCCTGCCTTTCCCACTGGTGGAAAATTACCTTTCTCCCACTCTCCATCAATGCCTAGCAACTCACCTCACGGGCAAGCATTAAGTCACCAACCCAAGCCCTGCATGAGTGTGTGACCAACCACAGCATTCCACGTCACGGCTTTGTGCCATCAGGCTTCTCCAATCAACTCACCTGCTCTGACTTTTGGGAGACGCTATACTTCTCACATACGTCCAGGTCAAGACTTGCGTCATCTCGCTTTCTCCAATCAACTCACTCGCTCTGCCTGGTGGACAGAGTCTACACTTTCATTCAGCCTCAGACTTCGAGAAAGAAAACATCTCCAACACTGCCAATTGTTTCAGCGTTAGTCAATACATCAGTGTTTATTTTCTGTCACTTTCCCACTTCACTCCAAAACAACACTCGCCCGAGTGAACGCCTCTTGCCTAACTCTCGCCTTTTCACCCTCTCTAGAAAATGTCATTTTCTTCAAATATTGTGATTAATATTATTTTTCATTGCTGATTTCATTCAGTGCTCTATTTACCTCATAATTTTAGATTTTTCATTTTCCTGCTTAACCTTATTCTCTCATCCTTCTTTATTAATTCCTTATAAAATTATTTTTCTTTCATACAGTGTTCATTTTGTATAATTCATTTTCATTTATTCTTTTCTCATTTATTCCTACATTCATTCCTTCGTTCATTCATTCTTTATTCATTTGTGTTTTCATTCATTTATTTATTCATTCTTTATTTATTCTTTATAAAATTGTCAGTTTTCGTTCATATCGTGTGCAATGTTTATAATTAATTTTCATAAGTGTGGCTATAGTATATACTTCTCTGTTCAGACTTTTTCTTTCCAGTTATATACAGTATGCCTCATATCCAAACACTCCCTAACTTGCAGGTCGACTAGAGATGATGATAATAATAACAGTGGCGATAGTAACATAACCTTGCTTCGTAGCGGTTGTATGCTTATGTAAAACCAGACTCACACACTGCTATTCCTACAACTAATATTACTCCAACTTATAATACGATTAACACACCAAATCACAGTCTTAGTGCTGTCTTCGGGCTATCAGATAATTCTGAAACAGTTACTCTTACTCCTTCCCAAAGTGTCCCTCTTACACAATCACTTCCTCTCACTACTTCGTAGATTCCCCATCTTTCATTTTCCGTCCGGTGTACTTGTCTTCTTCACCATTCTTGCAATCTCAACCGCGTATACAAACAACGATGTCTGGCGCGGCATTGCATTCCCCTACTCGTTCATGTTCATCCATTAACGGTATTTCTTCTAATACTCGTTCTTACTTGTGATGCAGGTTCCTTACACCTGCCTAGAGTCGTCGCCTGACCGGTGAGCGTAGCCATGCGACGACGCGTAGGAGCGAGAAACCCTTCATTGTTTGCTGGCCTGGTGGTGTCCGTATGTCAGATTGTTATCACGGGCGAAGACAATTCCGTGAGGACAGACAATCCCATAGGTCGTGGTATGGCCATGGATATTATAGATATTATGACCGGTAACGGCATTTTCCTTCGCCATTCGGCCCAGAGTTTTTTTTAAGTATCATCAACAAGCCATACTACTAAGGATTGTCATTTTTCTTGCACGATAGCATTCGGGGAAAGAGCTGCACAACACTTGGAAACCTCCAACATAGCAGTTACTGAACACCATGAACTGTCCACGTATATTGTTCATGCATTAGGTTCCTTAGGGGTAGTTGTGCGTTGAAAATGCTATCAAGTGAATGTCCCTCTTTATGGATTCAGGTTCTAATGTCAACTTGGTAACAGAACTGGCGTTAGCAAGAATTAAATGTAACTGCTTGAAACATGTTAGCTTCCTTGAGCCCTCCGATCGTTGTCTTTGTAGTGTTGATGGATCCGATCTAAATGTCAAAGGCAAAACTCAGCTTCAAATTTCTCTACATGATTCAGCAGAACCATTCATTGCTGATATTTATGTCACTCCTTGGATCAGCTGTCTTGCTGACGTTTTTCTTGGGGATAAAACCATGAGAGATGAAGATAGCAATGTGTTACCAGCTCGTGGAGGCATTACTATTCGGGATTGGTTTGTGAAAGTATTTCAAATTAGATTCCCTTCCAGTCACAAGTTGAAGTAGTTGCTGTCCCTCCTATCGATTCTCCATCCTCTGACATGCCTGATTCTGTTACTGACCAACCTAATTCCAGTACTGACTCTTACGTTCTTCAGACTCTTGTCCTGATGAATTGATAACAGTGAGCCATCCTGTAACACTGTAGCATCATCAAACTCGTCATTACCAACCTCATTGCCTTTGGTAGACTTAATGCAGTCCTCAGTAACCAACTGAACGGTGGTAAAACAGTTCACTGTTTTGTCTCCTAATGTATATAGTAACGTTGCTCTGAGGATTGTTAGGTCACCTAGCAGTGTCGCTGCTATTTCTCAGCTTGAGACCTGTCGTAGGGGCTTAAGTTATGAGTCTGTGATGTGCTTGGTGTCACACGATGGCTTATGTTACAAGTATTTAGCTAACATTACCAATGCACCATTTAACCCGCCCCGTCCCGGAGACGTGAATTCACGTCCTCACATGATGTGCACTCATATCCCGGAGACGTAATTTAAAGCGGCAACATTGCAAGGACATTGCAAAGTCCCTAATTTGTACAATTTTCAATTTTAGCGAGTGATTTTTGGCACGTATACACGGGACACCTTCCTCTACAAGATGCCAGGCAGGGACAATGCCTTACCCAGCATGGCCTCCTCCCCCCCCTGCATGACCTTTTCTCAGCAATTCACCTGTTATCAGTGACCTGGCCAGTAAAGCCATGTCATGCCACGGTACGAAATTCAGGGCCAGAGTGATTCCCCAATCGATGACAATGTGGAGGACAAGCATTAGAGCAAGAAACAGTCAGAAGTGATGATCAGGTAATGTGGCAAAAAAAGGTCAGGAATGGTGATGAGTTAGTGAGTGAAACAATGCTTATAATGCCTATATTACCGTTTGAAAACCAATATACTCTCGTACTACATATAAATTCGTACCAAATAAATAACTAAATACCGTTTATAAGTGGTGTAGAATAGTTATCCTCCCATAGAACTCGTTTTCTTTGCAGCCAGCCTGATAGGAAACCCTGTAAGGTAAGGAGGTACTCCTACCTGGATCGAGTATTTTAAACCTCAGGTGAGCGATTTCTCTATGAATTTTCGATGTTTCTCACCAAAAGTGGATGTTTGAGCCAAAAAAAAAAAAAAAAAAGGTCCAAAAATGTTGGGATTGGGGCATACCACTGACCAGAAAACGTTGGGATGGGGCAGGTTAAACTGTGTCCTGGGACACAGATTTGTGATTTTTTTTTTTTTTTTTGGTATACGCAGTGGCCGTACGTGTTTGCCAACATTTCCCACTAGGGCGCAAATGTGTGATCAGTTGTTCATTCTACTGACTATACTATCCCAACTAATCTTGAGTCTTATGTGAAACGGTGTAATTATCCAAAGTACAGAAGTCAGTTGTTTGATCTTTTGCGAGACTATTGCGAAGTTGTAGCTCTGCCCGATGAGAACATGGGCAAAATTACTCTAGTTAAATAAGTGATTACATTGCAGCCTGATGCTCAACCCATGTATGTCCCTGCCTATCGCTTACCTCATAGTCAACGTAAACAGGCTGATCGTCTTTTCAGGAAATGTTGGAATCCGATGTTATTGAGTATTCTGACAGTCTGTGTAAGAGTCCGTTATTCCTCTTTCCAAAGAAGGGTGGTGAATTGCACCCTGTCATAGACTATCGCCGCATCAATTCCTTGACTGGTCCAGATACATTCCCAATTCCTTTGGTCATTGATTTGTTGGAATCACTAGGAGAAAATAACTGCGTATTTTCCTCGTTGGATCTGTTGAGTGGCTATTGGTAAGTAGAAATGGAGAAATTGTCTCGCCAAATTACTACCTTCAGCATCCCGTCTAGTTACTGCCATTTCCATAGACTTCTGTTTGATTTGAGAAATGCCCTATCAGCCTTCATGCTATTAATTCACAGTCTTCACCAGCATGATAGGCCACTCAGTCTTTTTAATCTTGATTACATCATTATCGCAAGTCGCTCAGCCCCAGGTTAATTAGAGGGCCGTAGGGGAGCGTGGGGCACAATGAGAAAAAAAAAATAATACTGACACTATACCTCATTTATTTGAATAGGTATTAGAGAAGCAAAACACGGGAAAAGAACTATCAACAATTAGCATCAATAAGCATTTGCAAAACAAACGATCAACTTGTCTGAAAAACATGTGGTCCGCACAACAATAAAATATATATATATGGAGCCTCTGAGGTACAGTGGTAGAGTGTGCATTCCATACACGGGTGAACCAGGGTTCGCGCCCCGCCAGGTAATAAAGTTTGGGAGTGTTCACCCTGCCACGTACTGCATTGGCGGACACAAGGGGTGCTGTGGTTGAACCAGCGTCGCTTACTATAAAGTATGCTTGTACCCAATCGGCTTGGGCGGGCCAATTTCACTTGGTTCACAGACTACACACACATCCAAAGCCACTCCAACACTACAATTACACTTACAAGCACTTCTTACCCTCCATACAATCTCTACCAGACAGCCCAAGCCACTTGGTAGAGATACATTAGCTGTATCGTCCCGACTTCGGTCGGGATAGGCCGGTCCTGCAGTGGATACTCAAACGGCTGATGATGATGATTATATATTTTTATATATATTTATATATATATATATATATATATATATATATATATATATATATATATATATATATATATATATATATATATATATATATATATATATATATATATATATATATCCCATTGGAGCCCAGTGTCCCGAGTACTCGACAGAACTGGGATTCTTCAAGTCTTTTTAAAGTAGGGAACCCCGGGTAGGGACCTATGAGCTTCGTGACTGAGCCGATATGCGGAGGGCGGTATGCTTTGTACCCTCACAGTGCAATGCCTGGCCCAGCACCCCATGTGTATATATATATATATATATATATATATATATATATATATATATATATATATATATATATATATATATATATTGTTCCTCTGTGCCCCAGGTGTGGGTACAGTGGGTCAAGAACTGGGGCACACTGGGACGTGGCTAGATTACATTAATGAAACCAAAATTAAAATCAAATATAAGGTATGCATTTTGTCTTTTTGTTGTACCACACGTGTAAGGCTTGGGGAGGATGACCTTATTGCCACTGAGTTTGATGGGAGTTATATCCTGAACTTGTAGAAAAAAAAACTCCAGTGATTCCCGCTTTCTCCACAGATACGAAACTTCGTAGTCCCCCTCATCATCTTTCTCCTTTGTTACAATTCCCACATATTATTTCTTAGTTGTAGTATCAAACTCAGCCAGAATGTAATCATTTACTTTGGGCTCCCCTTCCAATTCAGGAAACTCCCCATCGTCATTGTTCATCTCTTCATCAAAGTCGTCGGATGAATGATCTGACAAAACCAATTCTTTTCCAGATGATGAAACCTGCTCTTCAAAAACTAAGTTTGAGGGTCATGGCTTGCTACTGGTGTCCTTCTTATAGTCTCGGTTTTGGTAGAGTTTTGAGCTTTAAGTCTACACTGAGCGAGAGCTTCTTTCTCAGGAGTGTTAGTAGCAATCAAACTGCGACCCTAATATATTATATGAAGACTACAATATATAATACATAACCAACAGTATCAATAGTGTGTGATGCATAATATATATAATCCACATCCCTACATCACTATGGGGCACAGTGGGACACTGTCCCACAGTGCCCCATTATAGGTGTCCCACTGTCCCACAGTGCCCCATTATACTGTAGGTGTCCCACTGTCCCACAGTGCCCCATTATAGGTGTCCCACTGTCCCACAGTGCCCCATTATAGGTGTCCCACTGTCCCACAGTGCCCCATTATAGGTGTCCCACTGTCCCACAGTGCCCCATTATAGGTGTCCCACTGTCCCACAGTGCCCCATTATAGGTGTCCCACTGTCCCCCATGTGAAATTTTGCAAGACATGTTCTAGAAACATCAGGAAAGCACATGGTAACAGGAACATCCCATTATGTACACATTTAGTTGTTATACTTAGGTAATTATTATATAGACATTTTGTGCAATACATATGATACACAGATACATCCATACTTACAGCAAAATAATTACATTCGTCTGTTGACAGAAAAAGGACCTCCAGCACAGAGGACCTGGAGCAGCACAACCCCCCTTAGCATCGTTAGTAGAGGCAATGGCCTGAGAGTGGTGTTTGTCAAGTTCCCACAGCCAGGATTCCCAGATACCTCTGCTGTAGAGTCAGTGTTGCCCCACAGTGCCCCATGTCCCAGTGTGCCCCACCCTCCCCTACTATAATAACCAAGAGTTCAGGCAGTCCAACGGCGACGTTCAGTCGTCCGACGTTCCTGAGCGTCAGTCATCCTTACTATAGAAAATCTGGACCGTCAGTCTTGGCGAAACCCAGTTCTGGCGTCGCTAGATTGGGCGAGAATGAGCTGCATGAGCACTAAAAGCGCGCACATTTTGAATGTTTCTTCCGCTTAATAAAGCAGACACTTCGCTAACCCATTGTAGACTGTTATTATTATGTAGGAAATAAGTATATTTGTGCTACAATTGGTAGCAAATGATGGTAGAAAGCAGGAAGAGGATGCATTTACAAGAAAAATTGTGTGTACTTTATAGTCTAAGAATGATTTATAATTTTTCTTCCATTTGCAGTTATTTGCATGAAATAATTATTGAGATTATCCAGATTTGAATGCATACGATCAAAGTGAATGTATTATTGCATATATACTTCATAGATTTCCATGAGAGAGAGAGAGAGAGAGAGAGAGAGAGAGAGACAGACAGACAGACAGATAGAGACAGACAGACAGACAGAAAGGCAGAGAGAGAGAGAGAGAGAGAGAGAGAGAGAGAGAGAGAAGCTTTAGATCTCCGCTTCATCCACTTTCCAAATAAGTGCTTTGGTGGGGGTAAGGAGTTTGTGTGTATGTGTATGATGGGGGAGCAGATGGACATGTGCAATTAACCTGACCTCTAGTGTCAGACTATTGGCAGTCTCCCTGTCTCTATATTAGTGCTGTGTTCATGATTCACACTACTAATTTTAAGCTTACTAGACGGTCATTGCTCTTACTAGATGTGCAACTGTCTAGTCATTGTCACCACAGGATTTTGACACTCAAAGTGGCTCATTCTAACGAAGCCTCATATACTGCTTCATTGTAGAGCCCAAGGATTTACAAATGCAAGAAATTCAACGTTATTAAGTCCCATGTGATGTTTCAGTGTAGCTCCCTAAGGATTGTCACAAGCAAGTTCACAACTTTGCGAATCTCTACATGGTACTTCACCTTAAAAGTATCCCATATGGTCCATATTCTTACTACAGTCGTAGGCTACTTGTTCAGTACTGCAGGTAAGTTTCTTCGTGTTTCGTCGTGAGACACAGTGGCACTAGTTATATGATGAAGTGTTGAATTAAAGACCCTGAAAACTTGAAGGCTTTATCTGAACCATCTGTCTCGTTGATACTGTTGTTGTTTGTGGTGGTGGTGGTGTTGTTGGTGATATTCTAGTTTGTGGTGGTGGTGGTGGTGATTTTTTTTTTTTATGTCATGATGGTGGTGGGAACTTTGTTGTTGTTGATGATGGTGGTGGTGATGATTTTGTTGTTTTTGTTGCCTTTGGCTCACCTAGATATGAACTCAATAGGCTGCATATTAAATTGGTCCTTTGTCTTGAGATCCAGCATCTCCATTTCGAGGGACAGGATGTTAAGGGACGTTTATAGAAAGGCAATGTAATTGTCAGTTATATCGATGCCACAGCATGAATGTTTCCATCTCTAATACCTTTCTTGATAATAGGCCTGTCCAATGTCAGCACTACATTTCTACCTTACTGTACTATCATTTTGTATGCATGAAATGTAAAGAAAAAAACACACTTGTATTTTCTGTGAGCTATGTTATAATGATCCGATTTCTATTTGCTTGTTTGTTACCGTAACACAGCAAAAACGGTGCACGTAGCGCAAACTTTTGTTAGAGCAAGGTCCTGTTAAAATACTCTCACATGTAGAATAAAACAATTTCCAGTCCAATCGGGCCACAGGTTCCCGGGCAATGACTCATTTCTGAAGATAGGAAGTGACTTGACATCGAGCAAAAGGCTGCCAAAGGCGGCCTTTTAATGATTACAAAGAAAATGGTAAAAAGCGCATTAATAATTGATGCCATATCACTTTCACTTTATGTATATTCATTGCCTAAGAGTAGCAAGAGTAGTTGATGTTAACACCGTGTTACGAGCTGTTATTAATTGGAAAAAGTTATTCATGAACATTACCTCAAGTTTTTATTTTTTCAGAATCTGGCGTTGCATACACCTCATAACAGCGTAAGGACTTGTGGACAAATATCTTTTTCCTTAGTGCTGAAAATACCTTATTAATACACAGAGTACCACTGGACGTCTTTTCTACATTATTCATGTTTCCAGCAAACGATTACTAATAGTCTGAATGTAACAACAGTGATGCCCAAAGGCTTAAGAAGTCAAATACTAAATTATGTTATGGGCCTGTTTTGTATTAAAAAAAAAAAATCTGTGTGCTGAATTTTTGTGGAAAATTAATCAGTCTAATATTAGTCTCATTGGTCCCGGTGTAGAAGGGTGAGGCTTCGACACCAGCAACCTCTCCACCACAAAGGCCACACTACCCAGGGTGATGCCCACCAGGAGAAGCAGCAGAGGTCCCTGTGTATGGGTAATAGACAGACTCCTGAAATTAGTTTGGCTGTGTTCTGTTCCATCCTGCCCCTGCTGTTTTGTTTCTTCTCTCTGTTTCATGCAACTTTCACGTGCAGCGGCTTCCAGTTTTTCCTTTTTCCACTGCTTATACAGACCAGCCTGAAAACAAGAGTTACGGTAGTGAGCCGAGAAAAAAAAAAATCGTCATGTCCTAATGTAGTAAATGTTCTATTTATGTAAATTGTGTTGGAAGCTATTCATTATTAGTGTTATAACATTTATATTTACTTTGTGTTCTAATGCAATGGACATACTGAATTTGTGTGTAGTCACCCGATGCCTACATGCATAGTGTAATGACAATACAACATGTTAAGAATCTCTTTACAATCTGTTCTACAACTCTGATAAAGCGAAAACATTATATAATATGCATCAGTCTGGGTTGTTCGTTCCTGTTTCCCTTTCAGACTAAGTGGCTTGTTGGGCAATAGTTCAGGCAACAGCTAAGAATACTGTACCTGTATCGCCCCCTCGTACTCAGTGTTACCATCAGCACATTTTATCGGCCTGTTTGGACAATTTCAATAAACCGTACCGTGTCCTAAAACAATTTTGCCACCACTTGTTCCTGTGCAGCATACTTTTGAAAAGTCAGAGTGCACCCTCAGCAATTACTTCTTTATTGCATTATTGGGGAAAATAACCTTAGTCCTCAGTTTGTCCTGTTTATACTCTTTGTGTAAAATGGTAAAGTGCATATGACTTGTACAAATACGATAATTAACGCAGCATTTCGCTAAATCAAAAAAAAATATTTTATTGCAACGAAATGGGGTCCAATACTTTTCAATGCTGGAAAATTGTCTATATCAGATACTGTACGATGCATCTGAATAGAATGTTTGCTACTTTGTTCCACGGTGAGAATATAAATAAGCATTTGGTTTAAAATATTAATGCTGATATATTATTTAAGTTACATACAGTGAAAATATGTAAAACTCTGATATTTAGTAGCTGGACAGAATCTTCTGTGGAATAGATTATCTCATTGAAATCACATAACTTAGGTTCAATCATGAACCATATCACATTACATGGATACTAGTAAATGCTAACCATCCTAGAAATTCTTAATATATATTTTTTTTAAATACTACTTGGGTAGTGTGATGAGTTAGGATGGAACTTTGGGGGATGAAGTGAATGAAAGGGTACAGCAGGGAAGGAAGGTTGTTGGTTCACTGAAAGCAGTGATGAGAAATAGGGAGGTGTGTATGGAAGTTAAGAAGTCACTGTATGGTAGTATTGTGATCCCTACCCTGACGTATGGAAGCGAGGCGTGGACCTTGCAAGAGGTGAACAAGTCAAGAGTGAGAGCAGTGGAATGAGTTACTTGAAAGGAGCATGTGGAGTGACATGGAGGGACAGGTTGACGAATGAAGAAGTGAAGGAACGTTGTGAGGTGGAAGTGGATATGGTTGAGAAGATTAGGAGAAATACACTGAGGTGGTTTGGACATGTGGAGAGAATGGAGAATGAACGACTGACTAAGAGGGTGTATGTAGGTGAGGTGGAGGGAGGGAGAGGGAGGGGTAGACCGAGGATGAGGTGGAGGGATGGAGTTGAGAGGTATATGAAGGAGGGGGGGTGAGTTGGGGGGAGGGTAGTCAAATGGTGGGTGACAGAGCGACTTGGAGGCGTTTTGTCTGTGGCCACCCTTTGCGGGATTAGGGCGTCGGGCTATAGATAGATAGATAGATAGACTTTCATGTTTTGGACTTTTGATAATGATGATTCTTCAGTGCATAGGCCTGTATACGACAAATGTGATTTATAGAGCCGTCTGATATATCACTAAGTATTTCCACCATTACTGGGGGCATACAGGTATATTTTTTCAATTAAAAACACGTTTGGGCTACATTTGAAGTATATGCCACGGTTTTCAAGGGCCAGCTGTCACGGACTAGCAACACTGTTTACAAACCTGCTCCGTCTGGCACATGGACAGCCACTGGAACAAGATACGTTAGCGCTTCTTGCAAAATGTGTCATAGATTAGTTTATGCCAATAAAATGTCTATATGAAGCAAGATTTCACAGTATCAGATTTGTCCTTATGTGACCCTCTTCTTAAATGCTTTTATTGTGGATTACAAATGCATATTTAGTCATCAAGGAAAACCCTTCACCTGTTCTGCTTCCCAGATACGGTAAAGGTTTATGCAGATTTCACTTATTTCCTCCGATAACACATTACAGGAAATGTTTCCTTCAGTGAGAGGGGGGGAGGGAGTTCCAAGAAAAAGTAGTACCTCGGAAGGACTAATGCCCTGTACCTAAGTGGTACCATGACTGAATTTACCAGATATAAGTTGTTGCTCAGTTAATGAGAGAAAAGTAAAGCAGAGACTAGAAAGTGTACCTGTGATGCCAAGGTAAAACTATGATCGTGCATTACCTGGGACCCTGGATGACCACTCCTTGTGGGAGAAGACCCTCGGGTTGCCATTTTACCCTTGGACCCATTTCCCCAGGGTTATATTCTCCATGGACCTATTCTGCCACTACCCACCCATCCACCATCCCTGCCCACCCATCCCACCCATCCGTCTACCCATCTGACCTGCTGTAGCTAATAATATAGTTATAGAAGTAAAAAACTAAACAGTTGGCTACCATCTTTCCACTATGTTGACTTGAGAATTTCTTATGTAATGTACACGTTTAAAATTTTTAAATTAGTCGTCAGAAGTTACACCTGTCAGAGCTGTTAAAAGAGTTATGCATGCATCCCCCTTGATTACCATAGATGACAGACAGACAGGTAGACAAACTCTCTCTCTCTCTCTCTCTGTCTCTCTCTCTATATGCGGAGACATGAAACTCCACGGAAATGCCCTGCCGCATTTACCACGTAATATACGATATGGACGTGTGTTAACATTTTGCGTCCTTTTTTTTCATGCATACTTTAAGTTAGCGCATTTTACAGTAGGTACATTGATTCAAAAGTTTTTGCACTGTAATGCACCGTTTCAGCTACTTTGAGGGTACAAACAGATAAACAGAATGGGAATTTTAGTAGTAGGACTATATAGATAAAGGCTCTCTCCACCCACCTCTCCCACCTACGAATCGCGCACGGAAAAGGAAGTACACCTAACCCGGGAGAAAAAGGGGACGCTAGGAAACTGGAGGAAATACTCAGTCTACCACAAAGTTAGGTCTGACAAAACTCCGAACTGCTCTGTTGAGGAACTGTCTACTACCTGTGCAGGTAGATGATTCCAGATACACCAGGTCTTGCTACGAGAAAATTGTCTAATGTGTCCTGCGGAATCGTCACTGGAGGGGTATCAACAACAGGTTCAGATGGAGTAAAGAGGCTATATAACAAAAGTAACTTAATCTGTAAGTAGTATTGAGAGGAAACTAATAAAATAAATAGGTCATATATATCCATATATCCATGTGACAAAAAGGTTTTCTCTTTACATGCTGGTCATTTGATATAATTCTGATATTGAAGTTTGATTGTCAGTTTTATAATACACGCTGTTGCTAGACCTGTAAACAGAATTTTAGATGATTTTTATCCCCCGTCTTTAACAAGGCAAGGAAGTATAGTTTTTGTTGGAGGGTGTGTGGGGGGGTTGGCTGGGGGGGGGGGTTCATTCTCGAAATATCTCAAAAAGCTGTGGAAGAATTTTTACCCGACCTTGAGGATATTAAACTATGTGGATGGGCAGAAGTGATTAACTTTTTGCGAGCATTTGATCAAAGATGACCAAATGCCTGCCATCGTGTACCAAATTGCATTTTGGCCTATAGCTCACCAATGAATAGAGATATTTTCTAAAAATTTGGCAAGTAGGTAGCTTGTACCTTAGCCAAGATATTTTGGTGGTGCTTAATATTCAGCACTGGAGTGTTTGTGTTTTTCATTTTATTATGAGTCTGAACAGACTTCACAACGAGATTTCTCTTTTTACTTTAACCCTATTGAAACCATTGTCATCCCGGGGTGACGGTTCAGCACATTTTCAAAACATAAATAAGGAGGGAACCTAGGTTGGGTTCTATGAGCTTTGGAACTATGACCTGATAGACGAATGGTGGTGCTCTAAGAACCTTCCCCACAAAATCCCACGTGCAACAACTCAGGGTTTTGGAGGGTTAAGTGTAGCAGCCAAACATGTAACCTACCTATTATGTTATTCTTTAGAAGCTGTAGTAAAATTCTCTTACCATTTGCGTGAAGATAACCAGCCATGCCTGGTCCAGTAACAGTTGCTCTACAATGGAAGTGTTGAGTTGTTAGAGCAAATTGAGATGAACTTCAACTGCTCCTGTCTGAGCTTCACCTGTGTTTGGCTTCAGGAGACTATGGTCGGAGACAAGACTTCTTGCTCCTAGACAATATACAACTCTCCACTCACCAGTTCTTGTGGATTGTGGTTCTCGAGGTGGCTGTGCTATTATGTGTTGGGGTGATGTTCTATTTACTTAATTTCCTGTCCGGTCTCACCTTCAGTCTCTGGCTGTTCAGTTACACCTGGGGATGAGTTACATATTCCGTTGCTTTTATTTATCCCCCTCCCCCGGACCTTGACCTCTTTATTCGTGATCATCCTAGGCCTTTTGTGGTTGTTGGTGACGTAAATGGACGTCATACTTTGCGGAGTGAAACTATATGTAGCTTACCACCTATGGTTATCTCCTGGCATCTATGGTTGAGGATGTGGACCTAGTTCTTCTGAGAATGGGAGACCTGACACACTTCATGTCCAAACTGACACTCACTCTGTTATTGATCTTACATTGGTCTCCCGTGATTCTTCGTTGAACTTTCCATGTGAGATTTTCCCTGCTTTGTACGGTATTGACCATTACCCTATTGTGGTTTAAGCATGCAGCTCTGTGCCGGTGAAGCATGTTGCTCGTTGGTGTTTGGATACTGCTGTCTGGGCAGAGTTTGCGGAACACTGTAGTCTTGACCGTAGTGTTCCCAACGTTCAAAGTGCTAATTATGAAGAACAGTATTTCACATCTAGTAGATATCAGGGTGGCATTTCTTCTAACCCACAAACGTCTGGAAAGTTTTGCAGGAGACTTGTGCCTTGGTGGGATGAGGAGTGTGCTTTAGCTAGGTGTGTCCACAAAGCTACCTGTAAGATCTTTAGGAATAATAAAGATGTCTTCTTTTAAATTCAGTTCAAGAAGACTCGTGCCCGTTATCCTGGGTTCTGAAGGACTCACATCACACCTTGCTGAGAACCTATGTCTCGTCTGTCACTTCATCCACTCCTTTACCATTGGTCTGGAGGAAGGTGATGGAAATAACAAGTAATCACCTTCTCCCCTGAGCTCAAAATTCATGGATATTCTGTATCCATCTCCTCTGAAGTAGCTTCAGCCCTGGTAAAGCACTTTTAAAATGTGTTTTGTTCAGATCAATCCAAGCCAATTAGCTTTTTCCTGCATCAACAGGAAAGGTTAGGTGTTTCATTTCTTTATACTGAATGGGAACCTTGTTTTCTTTGCCGTTTGTGAACGGTGTGCTGTTCTCTAGCAGTGTAGTGACTCTGCTCCTGGACCTAATGACATTCCTTATGCTATGATTTGCCATTTGCAGTACAATTCTCTTTTTATTAATAATTTATATTAGGATGAGGGATGAAGATAATGGGTCCAATAATTGGAGGATGGATATGGTTCTTTCATTTCATGAGTCACTTAAAAATTATTCTAATGTATCTAGCTACTGTCCCATTTGTTTGACATCTTTTGTGTGCAAACTGTTTGAGAAGATGGTTAACGTGAGGCTAATTCGGTAACTAAAGAATAGGTTTCTTCTCTCCATCATAAACTGGTTTTCATAGGATGAGATGTACATTGGAACAACTCATCGAACTTGAGTCAGCAGTCTTTGAGGCTCTTGCTTCTTGACAAGATCTTTCAGCATTGTTCGTTGACCTGGAAGAGGCATATAATACGGCATGGCACCACGGCATTCTGAATCAACTTCACAGTTTGGGGCTGCACGGCCACCTGCCATTGTTCCTTAGCGACTTCTTGTTGGACCACAGGTATCAGGTCCGTGTGCTCTCCTCACTCTGTCCTACGAGTTCAGGTGGAAGGTGTTCCACAGAGGAGTGTGTTAAGTGTTCCTTTGCTTGCTGTTGCCATCAGTGGCACACCTAATTCCCTGCCACAGAGAGTGTCTTCTTCCTTTTATGTGGACGACCTAGTGATATGGTTTTCTGGTTCCCAGATGTGTACTGTTGAGAGGGGGACGTAGCTGATGCTGGAAAGGGTCGCCAGCTGGGCAGACTGGAGAGATTTCCGTTTTTCTACAGGCATGAGTATAGCTATCCACTTTTATAGATTAATGCGTTTCTTCATTTACTGCAATGAGATTGTCAGCAAGTCAGTAAAGCTATTGTTGAAGCTGAGCTGCCAGTACCAGCCAGAACCTGAGAAGTTAGCTTGCTGACAGGAGCTAAGATCCTGAGAGATGAGCAACGATGACAGTTTTGCTGCTCTTCACTGACACTGGGAATTGGATAAACATGATCCTGTGAGGAACTTTGTGGAAGAGTCAGGCCTCTCCTCCGCACATGACAGGAAGTGGACTTGTGACAATGAGGGGGCGAACTCCTCTGAGAACACTGCCCCTTTCAAAATGTTGTGGTAGTCGAGGTCCCACTTCTCTCAGGAGAAGGAGGGTGTCATCCCCGACGCTTTGGGAGATGTCCTCCGATGCCATTAGTTGCATGTTGCCATCTTCTTCAAAGGAAGGTAAGGCAGCCACTGCAATACTGCTGACGTCTGTGATGCCTGTGGCATTAGTTGTAAGGGGTCCTGCTCTCACTTGCACCTTTGTGAGCCAGAAAGGGGGGAACTGGACTTCTGTTTTTTCCTACACCATTAACACTGAGCTATGTTCGATATTCTGGAATTATAGTAACGATCCATCTAAGTGCTCTGTTAAGGTTTAGACAAATGAGACTTGCACGAGGAGCTTTCAGTCCTTCAGGACTGACTTCCTGCTGAAAAGCAAGTGGATTTCACCCGGTCTGACTGTCCAGTCCTTCTTGTTCTCCTCCCATTGTGAATGTATGTGTCTGTAGATGTCTAAAGTGGGTTGGGAATTGTTCCTATGTTGGACTGGATAACCCGGCTTGAACTCTCAGTCCAGTGACTAATGAGAGACTGGGGAGAAGAAGCAGGAGGACAGTTACAAATAGGGATTCAGGGAATACCAGCATCTAGTATCCTGCCCGCATTATAGCTCAGCAACTGCCTGTTGTAGTTTTAATCGACTCCACCAGTTACTTTATGGTAAGTGGAGGAGTGGAGGCATGGGAATAGGATGAGGTGGGCGAGCTGAGTGAGACTGTGACTAGTGATGGCACTTGATCTTCCCCATCACCCTCTGCTCCAGGGATGGTTGGTGAGTGAGGTCTCTGCTGTGGTCCAGGAGACAGTGTGGTGGGTTGGTTGTTGTGGCCTTTGCTCGTCTATCTCTACGCTCTGGATGGCCGAAGAGGCCTGGTGATAAATTTTCTGGTAGACACCTCAGGACCTTGGTTGTCGTCAGGACTTGTGCTGTTATGCCACCCTCTATGGCCTCTGTCTTGCCCTCCACTTGCGCCTCATTAGACCGAGTATAGGTGTGGTAGGAGCAAGTTGTGTCACTGGACCCCCTTCATTAGCAAAAACAATATTTCTGAGTCATCTCACTATCCCCCCACGTTAGACCTCACCCCCCATGGTGAGCTGCTGACTTTTGGGCCATCTTCCATTGGGCTTTGGGCTGCCTGGTAGGTGTACTCCAGGAGGCTGTCCGAGTTGGGAGCAGTAGGCAGGGCGTCATATCATGGACAGCAGGTTCTACAACATCGGAGAATGAAAACGTCGCCCTCCGGACATAGGGTGTAAGACTTACAGAGTGAATGACCATCCCCACTTAGCCTCCCAAAGCATCCTCTGAATGAGAAAGCTGATCTTGGATTGGGAATATCAGCTGGGAAGGAGGGATACACAGAAGCATAGGAGCTAGACACAGAGGGCTGCTACCTCCTCCCCTTTCCCCAGTCACTGTCCACGTGGGACTAGAAGTTCTGCACAAGAACGCCTCCCAAGACACCTGCCTCAAAGGGTGAAACAAATCCCCAGGGACAAACAGAGGTTGGTGAAGGGCAGTTAGATGGAGGGAAGAGGATTAAGCAAAATAGTTTCCCATGGGTAGGGTACACAGGTGGCTGCCTCCCCTCCTGGAGGAGTGTGGGAGGGGAGTCGGCAACCACATGGTCGGGAACGAAGAACAAAAGAACACTGAATTACCCAAAGGAAACATCACAGCAGGAACTCAGTGCTGGAGACCCAGGTGAACCTGACCTAGGGCAATCAAACTGGAAAGGAAGTAGTCTACCAGGCACATGCAGCTTGCATGTTGCACACCACGCAGAGCAGACAGTCACCAAACTAAGCCTAAAAGATACAGATAACTTTTAAAATAAAACCATTGCCTGAGCCCTGGACTCAGGTAGTGACAGTAATTTACAGTACTTCCTCAGACTAAACACTGTGTACCACGTGAGGCAGAAAGACCAAATGAACTTGGAATTAAAGCTAAATTATTCATCAGGAGAAAACAATGACTGGAGGCTTGGGCAAACAAGGGAGGGCGTCGTGTGACGGAAATAGTTCGTAGTGCCAGTGGGCATTGAAAACTGCGCAATGGTACAAGCAACACACTACATATTAGATTAGAACAATTATGGTCTGAATAAACATAGCACGACAAAAGAATCATACTTGCACAGACTGACCACTCTGGCCCTTGGGGCTTAAGACAAGGAAGTCAGAAAGCTAGTGCCTACGAAAAACAACACAAACAGAGTAAACCTTGTTGTAGCTCCATGAAAGCAGGGCTTAGGATGAGAATCATGCAGTACAGGAAGTCTGCCTTGCTTGATGGTATGTGTGCCCCATGCACAGCCAATAACAACTCAAAAAAAACATATTTCCAGACCTAGTAGAGTAAGACTATGGTCCAATCCACAGCAACCTAGGATGGTGGAAGCAAACCACTGCTGTCATACAGACAGAAAAACTGTGCACCATGTGGGGCTCCAAACCAGAAACTAACACATTAAAACTAGGACAGACAAACAACAACAACAAATTGAAAGAAGGGCATTGCTGCAAGAAGCAGACTTACCATGCAAGCAGGAAAGCAGCAGCACAAAGCTGAGAAGATGCTCGTACACAACTTTTTTTTTTTTTATGCAAGGAAGAAGGAACTAAAGGCCAAGGGCCCGCAAACCATTCCTTCCAAGAAAAAAAAAATACAAAAGAGAGCTAAATTCAAGATCCGTTCATTCCGAGATGCCTGGACACACTGCGTTTGAAAGACTTGAGATCATAGGAAGTATGAAATGCAGACAGAGGTTGACAGTTCCAGAGTTGACCCGTTGCATAAATGAAGGACTGGGAATAATGGTTAACTCTTGCACTTGAGAGTTGAACAGAATAGGGATAAGAGTTTGTTGCTAGACAGGTGCTATGTACCCGTCGTAGAGGTGGAGGGATGCAAGCAGACAGTTCAGATGAGCAGTGACCATTGAAGTAGCGATAGAAAAGACATAAAGATGCAACAGTACAGAGAAGAGACAGAAGCTGAAGGGAGCCAGTAAGAGGTTGATGGGAGGCCGAAGCTCCAGCTCACATGCTGCTCAATGTCTTTTGTGAATATCTTGCATATACCTTCCACATCACCCAGGCGCACCACTGATTTTTTTTCATACAAAACCGTCGTTTGTATCGACTTTATCGAGAATTTCTTCTATGAATTTCAAACAATAAACGTGCTTCAGCGCTGTAAGTCACCTTGAACTTTGCTAGGTGAATGGTGGTAATGTTTTCCTTCTGGTCAACTCTCTTCTCTCGCTCTTTTTGACTCTGTGGAACAGTAATAGAGTGTGTGTTTTGGCACATTAGGAGTAGACTGTAGCACCAGTCGAGCAGGGCACTACTCCCAAGGTGGATGGATGGGTGATGACAGGGAGAGTTGGAGCTCCCGTTTCATCAGCCCTCAGGACTAGTTCCTGACCATCCCCCTTTGCTGAAATTTTCCAGTGTCTCACTAACACAGAGAGTAGGCCAGCATGTTCTCCAATACAAGTTTCTCTAACTATCAACACCAAACTATATGCACAGTACACACTACAATTCCTTTTCAATATTAAAAAAATTAATAATGGCACAATTAAATCTGGCCTCAGAGTCCCCTGGGGGGAGGGAACAAAAATTCACCCACTATCCGCCCCCCACCCAGTGATGACTCTGAGAGATCCCTAGAACCACTGTCTGACTCACTCCTTCTTCATTTCTGCAACATTCGCAGCTTTTCTTCTAACTTTCTCTCTGTCGAACATCACCTTTCATCCTCTAAATCTCACCTTCTCTTCCTGACTGAGATTCAGCTGTCTGAGACAACTGACAGCAAACCCTTTTCTGTTTCCTCCTACTTTCTCTAAACTCATTCCAAAGCCCAAGGTGGATGTTGTGTATATGTACGCAACGATTTATCTTCCTCTCGTGTTCCTGAACTTGATTCTTCTGAATTCTCTACTCTCTGGCTTCAGCTTTCTTGTCATTCTCTAACTAAATACATCTGTGCTGTTTACTTATCTCCTAATTCTGCTGACTTTGAAAAATTCTTCAACTATCTTACTTCTACGATGGAACACATTCTATCCATTTCTCCTTTCTCTGAAATCTCCATTTTAGGAGATTTCAATGTTCACCACCACCTTTGGCTCTCCTCTCCTTTCACTGATCCACCTAGTGAACAAGCCTACAACTTTTCCATTCTTAATGACCCAGAGCAGCTTGTACAGCATCCTGGCTGCCTTGGAGAGAGCTCCAACATACTTGACCTCTTTCTTACAATTAATCCTTGTACTTACACTGTTCATCTTTCCTCTATTGGGCTCCTCCAGTCACAACCTAATTCCCTTGACTTGTCCTATTGCTCCAGTACAGCCAGTGGACCCTCCAAAGAAACGTCGAATGTGGAACTTTGGAGCTGCGGATTGGGAGGCCCTCAACCAGCACTTCTTTGATTATCCTTGGATTGATTTTTGCTTCCATGTACAGGAGTCACTTGAGTGTGCATTGTGCATTACAGAGGTTATTCTCTCTGGCATGGAAGCATACATTCCTTTCTCATATCCTTTGACAAATGCAAGAAAGCTTTGGTTTAATCACGCTTGTTCTAATGCTGTCTGCAATAAGGAGAGGGCCTATAAAGAGTACCAGAGCCAAGCCACCCCTGAATCACATCTTGCTTATGTTTTTGCCCGGAATCTTGGTAAGTCTGTTCTTCTTTCCGCTAAAAATAATTTCATCCGCACTAAATGCTCTCAACTCCCCAACTCGAATTCTTCCCACTCCTCCTGGTACCTTGCCAAAAACCTTTCCAACAACTTTACCTCATTGTCCTTCCCTCCCCTTTTCTATTCTGATGGCTCTGAAGTTGTTTCATTTACTGATAAAGCAGATCTCTTTGCTCAGACTTTCTCTTCCAATTCCACCTTAGACGATTCCAGTGCTCTTCCTCCATCACTTCCCCCCTCTGACTTCCTCCTGGCTGATATTAAAATTTCTTCAGCTGATGTATTTTCTGCCATCACTGGCCTTAATACTAAGAAGGCATATGGGCCCGATGGAGTCCCTCTTGTTGTCCTCAAGAACTGTATTTCTGTGCTTGCACCATGCCTAGGTAAACTCTTTCGCCTTTGTCTGTCAGCATGTACCTTTTCTTCTTGCTGGAAGTTTGCTCTTATTCAGCCAGTCCCAAAGAAGGGTGACCATTCCCAACCTTGTAACTATCGTCCAGTTCCTTTAATATCCTGTGTCTCAAAAGTTATCGAGTCAATTCATAACAGAAAATTTTTAAAGCATCTTCCCTATCAAAACATTCTTTCTGATCGTCAGTATGGATTCCGTCAGGGACGCTCCACTGGCGATCTTCACACTTACCTTTCAGACTCCTGGTCATCCTCCTTTCGGGACTTTGTCAAAAGCTTTACCATTGCACTTGGCATCTCAAAGGCTTTCGATCGAGTGCGGCATAAATCTTTAGTTTCCAAACTGCCTTCTTACGGTTTCTATCCATCTATCTGTGCCTCCATCTTTAGCTTCTTTTCTGGTCGTTCTATAGCTGCTGTTGTAGACGGCCATCGTTCTTCTAGATCTATCAACAGTGGTGTTCCTCAGAGCTCTGTCCTATCACCGACTCTCTTCCTTTTATTCCCCAGTGACCTTCTAAGCTGTACATCTAACCCTATCCACTCATACGCTGATGACTCCACCCTTCACTTTTCCATTCGGTTCCCGCAACATCCATCTCAGCAGTTACTTCAACAAACAAGGGATGAGACTATGGCAAACCTAATGTCTGACTTGGCTTGTATCTCTGAGTGGGATAAAAATAATCTTGTTGTTTTTAATGCATCAAAGACTCAGTTCTTACACCTATCAACCCGACAAAATCTTCCACAGGTGTACCCACTAATGTTTAATAATATCCAGCTCAGTCCTGTATCATACTTGAACATGCTTGGGGTTTCATTCACTCGGGACTTATCTTGGAAAGATCATATTGCATCTCTTGTAAAATCTGCTTCTAAGAGATTAGGTGTGCTAAGCCGACTCTGTACCTTCTTTACCCGTGCACAGTTGTTGACTTTATACACGGCTTTTATTTGCCCCTAGAGTACAACTCTCACGTGTGGGGAGGCTCCCCACATACAGCTCTTCTTAATAGGGTGGAGTCAAAGGCTTTTTGTCTCATCAACTCTCCTTCTCTTACTAGCTCTTTTCAACCTCTGTCTCTTTGCCACACTGTTGCCTCATTTTCTCTTTTCTATCGCTACTTCAATGGTCGTTGCTTCTCTGAACTGTCTGCTTGCATCCCTCCACCTCTACAATGGGTGCGTAGCACCCGTCTAGCAACAAATTCCCATCCCTTTTCTGTCCAACTCTCTAATGCAAGGGTTAACCATTTTTCCCAGTTCTTCATTTATGCAACAGGTCAAGTCTGGAACTGTCTCCCTCTGTTTGTATTTCCTACTTCCTATGATCTCCAGTCTTTCAAATGCACTGTGTTCAGGCATCTCGAAATGAACGGATCTTGAATTTGGCTCTCTTTTGTATTTTATTATTTTTTTTTTTGAGGGGGGGGAGGAATGGTTTGCGGGCCCCTGGCCTTTGGTTCCTTCTTTCTTGCAATTAAAAAAAAAACATGGGAGAACAAGGGTTCGTTCTCCGCCAGGGTAATGAACTTAAGAAGTGTTCACCTGGCCAAGTACTGCTTTGGCGGACATAAGGGGTGCTGTGGTTGAACTAATGTCGCATAGTATAAAGTATGCTTGCACCCAGGCGGCTTGCTCGGGCCGATTGCACTGGTTCCCAGGCTACACACACATCCAAAAAACATTACCATCACATTTACAAGCACTTCTCACCCTACATAAAATATTTACCAGACAGCCTAAGCCACTTGGCAGAGATACATTGGCTGTGCCGTCAGCACTTAGGTCGAGATAAGCCGGTCTTATAGTGGACACTCAAACGGTAGATTTTATATATATATATATATATATATATATATATATATATATATATATATATATATATATATATATATATATATATATATATATATATTATATAAGTCAGATGTAGTAACGATATCAGGTATGTCATGTCTCTTCCTATGGCAAAGTGCAGTAATGGTGGCCGTGAAGGTCAGGTCCCTAGATGAGATAACGTGATCACCTCTGCATGCTCTCTTCCCCCCACCCCTACGTCCAGATCTGATGTGTAGTCGTATGGTTCTCTTTCACTCCTATCGTATGGTCTTGTTTCTCCCCAGTGGCCTTGCTTCTGTCATATGGCCCGGTTTCTGTCCCATGTTCCTGTTTCTGTTGTACGGGTGTCTTTAAGGCCATTTCTCTTGCATAGAGCCCGATTTCTGTTCTTTATTTCCTCGTTCTGTCATACGACCTTGAGTTTAGTCTACGGTTTTGTTTCTCTACAATGTCCCTGTTGCAGTTCTAGAGCCATGTTCTTGTCTTTCGGCTCCGTGTCTATCCTTGGGCCCTGTTTCTATCCGTCCTTCACCCTATACTGAACTGTTTGTGAGAAAGATACCTAGCTTTGAAACGTCCCGAATATATCTATAATGTACAGAATTTTTTACTAGTATGCTTCTCTTCACGTTATTGTGTATTACCAGTAACTAATCTTTCATCTTCCACTCTTGCATTAAATTTGGGCAGCCAAAGATTTTTCTCAGGTAATAAGAATCTCTTCTGTTTACAGTGTTAATGCAGGTGTGTTATGTCTGCTATGGTAAGCATTTCACACACTAGTCTTTACGAAAGATCGTTGCTCAGAACATCTTTCCAATTGATACACATCATAAAACCAGTTAAGTGAAAGATAAGAATGTGCTGCTTCAGGCAGGAGGTTATTAGGCAAAAGGATAATCTTTATCAGTTTGTTGGCATGCTGCATCCTATGCACGGTATCAGCTAAAAGGATCATCAGAAAACTCTAATGGAAATCATATCATACTTATTTCGCATCATCCTCCCTCATATCCATTCTAATATTATTTGTCTACCCTGTTCTTGGTCTTCAAAAGGGAATTATTATTAAATACGTGTGTTGTGTACTTATATTTCTGGAACAGCAGAATTCGAATAAAGATGCTTTACACAAAGTCACTTACAAGATAAACATAATCTAACATTGCTGTTGACGCGTCACACCCATAATTAACGCCGTCACATCGACGGTATACATGGTATCCACATACTCTTGGTAGGGTAACAAAATATTATGGCATGCAAACGGCTTAAATGAGAAACGAGATGACCTTGTAAAACAAATTACGTTTTCGTATACATAAATATTAGAACAACCTGCATTCCATGTAATACTGAATTCCGTGTTGCAAGTTAATTTATAACAAATCGAATTATTTTATATGAAGGAAGAAACACTGCATCTCAGTGTGCTGTGTTTTTAAACAGTTATGTTTTGCAAACCCAGCAGAAATTTGTGGAAACTATGTACTAATAACTTCATTGCTGCTCATACTGGATGATATTACTTATCACTGGACTGTGAAAAGAAGAAATGATTGTTAGCCTAATATGACACAGTGTTTGCCTGATGCTGCTCCTTCCAGAAACTTTGTGGCAGAAGGCTGGGTATTTAGCTCATAATAGGTAAGTCACAGCTCTGCAGTGGTAACTAATAAGAAATGTGCCTCAGTCCACGGATTAAGGTTGAGTCGGTCTCAGAGTAAAACAGTTCTCCACAATGAAGATCATTCCACCCAGACTGAGACCCAGTAGAAGCAGCAACAAGGGTCCCTGAACATGTATAAGCGTCAGACTCCTAAACTTTGTGCTTTGACTGTCCTTTAGTATCTTTCCCTCCTTCTGAAGATTTCTGAGCTCCTCTCGCTGTTTGATGCGGCGTTCACGAGCAGCTGTTTCAAGCACTTCCTTATTCCATTGCTCGTACAAACCAGCCTGAAAGCAAAACCAAATTTCAGTTAAATACGTTATACTGAAGTAAGCAGAGTATTCACTTTAATCAGATTAAAAGATCCACCAATTCAATATTCAGTTGCTATTAGCCCATCAGTAGCGCAGGGATCAGGACCTAGACTACTCAGTAATAAACACTGAAGGCAAGAGTGACCAGCTGCTTGTCCAAAAGTAGACTTATCCCAACCTTCTCTTGGGAGCAAACTCTTGTAGGGCCCATCCCTTACATCAAAATAACCCACTTAACTCCTGGCATCATATATCTATCTATCTATCTATATATATATATATATATATATATATATCTGTGTGTGTGTGTGTGTGTGTGTGTGTGTGTGCTTGTGTATGTATGAAACCAAATAGGTAAGTCTGTAATATGGCGTGCCAAAGCAGGAACAGCACATATTCCCGGTCAGTATTTACTTTGTCCAGAAAGCATGCTGGTGAAAACTGCAACCACTTTAATGCAATGACGTATGAAAATATATCATTACCGAGACCAGATAATTTATACATCCTCTCAGAGAGTTGCAAAACGCGAGAGGGTAAGTACACCTCTCTAAACCTCTTGGCCGCCCCAAAACAAAAAAAAAAAAAAAAAAAAAAAAAAAAAAAAAAAAAAAAGGAAAAGAAAAGAAAGAAAAAGAAAGAAAACTGAAGAAGAAAAGCTCGATTGAACAGACAACATAAAGATACCGTCAGTCTAATTGAGTATAGGGGGCAGTAAAACATATTTGGTTTAGACTTACTTGTAAAATATACCCCAAAGCGCCATCCAATGCAGGCTTGTAGGGTGCGTCGTGTGGAATAGCCCAGCCACCCAGGATCTTACATAAACTCTCCTTCCCGACGTACAGCGGGGACGTGCCATCAAAGCGCGCGAATTGGTTGGACACAATCAGACTCAGAGCCCGCTCTGTGTCTAGGTGAGCTTGCTTTCTGTCATGACAGTGATGTAATCGTCAAAGCAATGGACACACACTATATTGCACATCTGACATTTACTTAATGTACGTTGTGTGTGTGTGTGTGTGTGTGTGTGTGTGTGTGTGTGTGTGTGTGTGTGTGTGTGTGTGTGTATTCCCATTATATCTCATGAACGGCTTGAGTTATCAACAGGAAATCTTCTGGGTACAAAGATATGGCCAAAATCTTGGCCAAGTCAAAAATTGGGTACTCGGGGTCAACGTCAAGGTTACCAAACTGGCTGCCAAAGGTCAACTCGCATCATTATATCTCACGAACGGCATGAGATATCAACATAAAACCAGGGCGTCAAGATATGGCCAAAGTTTCGGCAGAGTTCGAGAATGGGAACTCGGGACCAACATCGATGTCACCAAAATGGCTGCCAAAGGTCAACTAGTTTTTTATCACCCACCTTTAGCACCACTATATCTCATGGACGGCTTGAGCAATCAACATGAAACCTTCAGGGTATCAAGATATGGGCAATATCTTGGACTTGGCCAAAAGCATATTCTAGCGGGTGATTTAGCATTCAGCTTCCAGATGCTTTTCTTTCATTCTATTTGTTTTCAAGCTTTCCACATAAAGTGGAGGCCTACAAAAGATACCAACGCCTGTGTGCCATTAAATCTCCATTTTTTTTCTGTAATCATACTAATGTTCTTCCTCGCCAAACTGAGAATAATTACATTCGTAGTTAATGGTCTACATTCTGTTGACTCAAATTCTTACCACTCCTTCTGGAATGTTGAAAAAAAATATATATATATCCCCCTTCTTCCCTATTTTTTCCTCTCTGATAACCTTTGTAGCTGTTTCCTCTATTGTAAAGGAAGAATTCTTCCAGACTTTCTCTTCCAAAACCATCCTAGATGATCCCTGTGCTATTCTTCCATCTCCTGACTTTCTCATGTCTGACATTAAAATTTCTTCACGTGGCGTAGGTCTACTTTCTGCCATCATTGGTCGAAATACGAAAAGTCGTATGGGCCTGACGGGGTCCCTTGTATTGATCTCATGAAATATGCTGACTCTCCAATTAGTTTCATATTTGTCTGTCGACTTGTACCATTTCTCCTTGCTGAAAGTTTGCTCTCATTCAGCCTATCCCAAAGGAGGATTACCGTTCTTAGATCTTTAACAAACGCCCATCTGCTGTAATATTCCTTATTTCTAAACACATTTCCATTGATTTCAGCCGCCCACACCTTTGTCTGAGGTGCATATGGTACGCTTGCAGACAGTGTATCGAGTGTGTCTGTGTTGTGGGTGTGTGAGGAGTGTGTCTAAAGGCAAAGAAGACCTTTTGGGATGTGATGGGGTGATGGATAGAGTCATGGGTGTGGCTATCAAAAGTCTTATTTACTTGTTTTATATGTCTCAGCATGTGATCCGGGGATAATTAAAGCAATAAGGATGTGTTCCAGGGTTAAGCTATCGATTGCTCTCTCTCTCTCTCTCTCTCTCTCTCTCTCTCTCTCTCTCTCTCTCTCTTTCAGAACGGTAAATGGGTTAAAAGAAATAAAGAGAATTCAAACGCTGTTCCTAATTCTGAGGATGGGAAGTAGGTTAAGAGGCTTCAGTTCAGGCTTTTGGTTGAAAATGAAATCATGCATCAATTTACATGAAACTGTACTGGATAATAGCTATGATACCTACTTACGCGTGTAGAAAGTTTCAGGACGGTACATGAAAACAAGAAAAAAATATTCAGTATAATCTTAATATATTTAACCTAACTTTCATAAACTACTGCTCCTAAGTGAGTAAACATAAAATCATTTAAAAAATATCAGTGATTCAATTAATGATTTACAAATAAAGGTCAGGGATTAGTTTTGCAAAATATGGCTATTATACAGTAAAATTTCATGCAGATTGATGCATAATTTCATTTTCAACCCAAAACCTGAATTTAAGCCCCTTAAATTAGGCAAGCAGAACAGTTTAAGGATTTGAATTCAGGAAAATCAGACTTTACTCATTTACCAGAAGACCCGCCGACATGTCGTAAAAATACCCCCGATAATACCAATACACCAGTCCTGTATGAGACAGCCCTAGCATGTATTCAGTATGGACGGTGGGTGTTAGCGCCGAAGTGGTGACATGTAGAGGTGTACGGTACGTAGGAGGACTACTGGTCCTTGAAAGCAGGCTGTGAAGCCTATGCCCTGAGTCGGTCAGATAAAAAAAAAAAAAAAAAAAAGTTATTTCTTTATGGATGGAAATTGCAGAAAATCTAGTACATCTTTCATTTATTACATTTCTTTTTATTATCACATAATTTTATTTAGCTTACGAGTATTGCAAGGAAAGTTATGAAAACTGTAGCTACTTTACCATTGTAAAATCGTATCACCTGAATAAAATTACTGAATATAGCAAGAATAAAGTGCATAAGTGATCTTGCTGATGTAAAACTCTTTCCATATCATATCTCACTTAGCCTACTGATACTAAAGAAAAATATCTGTTCTCTGTCTGCATATCTGCACTATTTTTAGATGTGGAAGCATCTGTAGGTGGAGCCCGGTCAGCCAAGCACTCCTTAAGGATTTTCATGCACAAGGTGCCCTCTAATGATCTTCATGTGGTGATTCGCTTTAGTTCCCTAAAGATTTCCGCACAAGATACTTGATTATAGCTAAGCCTAATATGGTGCTTCACTTTAGAAAAGCCCCATATGGGCATGCATCTATCAGGCATTTCTGCACTTACTCTTTTCCCCATGACATCAAATGGGTTATAATAGGAACACCATTTTTCACTTGCCACAATATCCACACGCTGTTCATTACAAATATGCAAACTAAATCACTGACTGTTTTACCTCCCTAGTAACATTTAATGTACTTTTTATGTCGTTCTTGATCCCCTTCTTTTCCTCCTTCGAGTTACCTCACTCTCATACACTTTCCTAGTCAGTCTCATTAGCTAAACCCCATCAGAGTATTTCTTTACATATCTTGACAATGTTAACCTATTACTTTTCTGACATAGCAGATTGTTCATAAGTCATCAGGTCAGTCAGTCAAACCTTAACAATTTTAACAAGCAAAGTGCTTCACTCCAGCATAACCGTATGTAGTGGTTCATTTGTGCTTCCATAGGATATTCACATGCAATCCTTCACTATCGCGAAGTGAAAGAGATGGAGTTTCACTGTTGTTCCCTAGAGATTTCCACACTCAAGCTGCCCCACTTTTGTAAAGCCTTATACATTGCTTTACTTATCTCTGTGTGGTCCCTCGTGTATCTAGTATAACGTCCTAATGCACTTAACTGATTTCAATTGATTCCAGTCATAATTTCACATAGTGCTAACTCAGATACTACCCATTATTTTATGGTGTATTAAGCCATGCACGTAAAATTGAAATATTACTTACCGTGTCCTAATAGCAGCAGTGAGTCCCTCCGTAATATCTCCACCCAAGTGGATAAGTCCTCCCACAGCTCGGTAGGCAGGTAAGTCTGATGCAGAGAAGAACTTTTTCCAATGTATGCCCCAAGTTTCCATTGTAATGCTGTCGGGGAAAACAATTGGCTCCTGTAACATGGAAGGTTCTGGTAAAAGCGGGACAGACGCTATGAGCCATTAGCTGTGATGCTCATTTCTGCAACATAGGCCTTTAAGTGTATCCGGTTAATTACTCATAATCCAGAGATACAAGGCCACTGAATCATCCAGGTTACTACAGTTACCTCCCCCAAGTCTTGCCATTGGTACTTATTTTACCTTCTACTCATATTGGGTGGCTGGACACTTCCACAACGCAAATTGCACATATACAGAAACTTCCCCCGTCATTCCCTTACAATAACAACCAGCAAAGACAATTAACGGAATTCACTACATGTCCTTTAGGCCAATGTTGAAGTGTGTCGATTGGCTGAAGACTACCATTGTAATATGTAATACAGATAATACAAGCATTAACCGCCCTATTGGGCAGCTAAACCTTTATCCCCAAGATGCACACTGACATCAAACTTGTCATGGACCTGCTCTGACGTATCACGCATGCCCATCAGAAATTTCAGTTCATTTCGCCCAACGTTATGACATGTAGTGGGTTCCCAATGTGTGGCAAATCGGGCACAAACGTGACCCTGACTCGTGCGCAACTGACTGCACGCAATTATAATTTACATTGATTTATATATATATATATATATATATATATATATATATATATATATATATATATATATATATATATATATATATATCTTGTTCGTTGTTTTAGTTTGTTGTTTTCCGGGGAGGGTCACTAATCCTCCGCCAGTCCACTTGTTGTCACGTCGGGAACACGTGTTGGTTGGTTATAAGGTTACCACCCAGCGTTGTAAATGATTTCCTTGTTTACAGGAAATCATTTGTCTTGCCACTCAGTGCAGAGCTACCCTAAAAACAAAGTACCGCTAAGGTAAGTGGATGGATGATAGGTGCCCCCACTTGAAGTAGATGGGAAATTGTCGAATCCCCTGAAGAGTATGTATGAGGGTGCTAAGGCTGCAGAGTGTGTGGACAGTGAACTGAGTGAATTTTTCTATTTGAAGGTTGGATTGAAGCAGGGATGTGTCATGTCTCCATGGCTGTTCAGTCTTTATATGGAGATAGAAGGTACGGCAGTGGATATTGAAGCGGCCCTAATGAGAGAGGGCAGTGTTTGGAAACTCCCTGTACTGTTGTTTGCAGATGATACAGTGTTCTTAAGTGAAGACGAAGGGAAGTTGCAAGGCTTGGTGGATGAGTTTGGGAGAGTGTGTAAGAAACGGAATCTAAAGGTGAATGTAGGGAAGAGTAAAGTTATGGTCTTCGAGAGAAGGGAAGTCAGTGAATGTACAGTGAGGTTGGATGAGAAGGAAATGGAAAATGTGAGTGCGTTTAAGTACTTGGGAAGTGTGATGAGTAAGGATGAAAGTTTGGAGGGTTAAGTGCTTGAAAAGGTATAACAAGGAAGAAAGGTTGCTTGTTACTTGAAAGCAAAGATAAGAAACTGGGAGATGAGCATGGAAGTGAAAAAGTTACGCCATTACACTATTGTGATACCAACTCTAACGTATGGAAGTGAAGCTTAGACCTTGCTGGAGGAACAGAACATTGGAAATTAGTTATATGAGAGGAGCATGTGGAATCACATGCAGTTACACACTGACAAATGAGGAAGTGAAGAAGCGTTGTGGTGTGGATGTGGATGTGATAGGAAGCTTTAAGAGAAATACACTGAGGTGGTTTGGCCAAATGGAGAGGATGGAGAGTGAGAGACTGACGAAGAGTGTGTATGTGAGTGATGTGGAGGGGGGTAGAAGGAGGGGGAGGCCAAGGATGAGATGGAAGGATGGAGTGGAGAGGTATATGAGAGAGAGGGGTGTGAGCTGGGACCAGGGGAGTGAAATGGCGGGGGACAGGGCGACATGGGGACGATTTGTTTGTGGCCACCCCTTTACGAAATTAAGGCGTCTGGCAATATATACTGTATATACATATAGATAGACAGATAGATGTAGGTATAGATAGACAGAAAGATAGATAGATATTTTGCGTGGGGAACTAGAAGGCTGGCATTCCAAGGCCATTTGAGATAGACACTAGAAATTTTCAAGAGTGATGTATCTTGGTTCGAGGCTTGTTTTGGCATATATAAAAAAAATCATGGCACCAGCGCTAGCGCTCTGTGTTATTTTTTTTTATTTTTGCACTCTTGCCCAGCAAAAACTACCAAATTGACTCCTTTGCAAATGTTCCAGTACGTAGTCCTCATCATATACTAGTGCATATGGGCATTGATACTGAGATCCAACGAATATTTTTTTAGATACTTAGGAAAAACAAAATGGCCGCACCATGCCTGAAAGTGCAAATCGGAAAGTATTTGGCTGATTTTGACCAAATTCGGAGGAAATATAGTGGGTCATGAGTGAATATGATTTGTATAGTATAAATGTCCTTAATCTTGATCTGAAGGTCACAGGTCATAATTTTCAAAATTTTTTGAGACGTAAGAAGTCCCTTAACCCGCGCCGTCCCGAGGACGTACTTCCACGTCCTCACGTTTTGTCACAGCCAGTCCCGAGGACGTACTTCAACGTCCTGCAATTGCAAGATTCATAATTTCCACAAATTTCAAAATTCGCGGGAGATTTTCGTTTCGCCCGGGTACCCAAGCCTCCCCTACCTGCCGCCAGGCGGGCAGCGTCCTAGACCCCGCGTGACCCGCGCTCGCCCTTGTCTCGGTCACTCACCTGCCAGCAGTGACCCAGGTCAGACATGGCGCGGAAAGGTCTCTCAGATGAGCAAATTGCATCCGTCCTGGAAGCCTTCACTGGAGACAGTGATTCTCCACTCGATGATGATGTGGTGGATCGCGATTACGTCCAGCCAGAGGAAGAAATAAGTAGCAGTGATGAGGAGGTCCCTTCGACCCGAAAAACGCGGTATGTGACATACCGTAAGGCAAGGGAAGGCCAGGCTGCTCCCCAACCACGTGCACAGCTATCTCTCCATCACGATTCTGATCAGGACGAGGATGAGGACGATGAGGATGACGGAGGGCTAGGACGTGATATCGCCGAGTGGTTGGGAAAGGAAAAAATATCACCACGTGGATCAGAAGGTGGGGCGAGACGACACCTAAGGTATGGTTCAAGTACTTTGTCTGGGGAAGTAGCAAGTGGTGTGGTGGGATTGCTGGGAGAAAGGGAAAGTGTTGTGGCGGCAGCGCGGGGTGAAAGTGAGAGTGGTGTGGGGGTAGTGCGGGGTGAAGGGGCCATTGGTGGGAGGGAGGCAGCACGAGCACGTGGTGCTCGTAGGCCTAGGGGAGAGGAGGTGGAGTCACTCCCCAGCACGTTTTTCGCCCCACAATATTCCCAAACTTCCTCCCCACAGCCCCAGGATGTGGGGAAAGGAAAGAAAGGGAAGGGAAAGGGTAAAGGAAAAGGGAGAGGGAAGAGAAGTGCGAGTGATGAGAGGCGCCGCTCTCCACCTCCCCAACCTCCCCCACCACCCTCACCTCCCCACCCTGACGAAGGGGACGATGGTGACGTGGCTGGAGACGGTGGTGTCACGTGGAACTGGGAGGATGGGAGTAATTTTACTCCCATCATTCACCAGTTCACTGAGGAGTGGCGGTCAGGTTGCACGGCTCCAGGTGTAAATGCTGGGTCGTCACGTTTAGATTTTTTCAATTTGTTTTTTGATGAGGCGTTTGTTGGGCGCATAGTAGAACAGACGAATATATTTTCACAATCCCAGCGCCTTGAAAGTGAACGCCTAGGAACCACAAGCAAGCATGCAGAACAGTATGACTTTCCCGTGACTATATCAGAGATGTTCCTATTTTTGGCCCTGGTAATCTTGATGGGTGTGGTGAAGAAAAATCAAATTCCTGCCTATTGGACAACGGACCCAATCATCCTAACACCTTTCTTTGGAAAGGTGATGGGTCGTAATAGATTTCAGTTTATTCTCGGCCGCCTCCACTTTTTTGATGCAGATGATCCAGCCAATGCAAATAACACCGATAAAATGAGGAGAATTAGGCTGGTATTTGATCATTTACGGGAAATGTTCCGCTCCTCATTTTATCCCTGCAGAGACCTCGTCATAGACGAGAGTCTTGTGTTGTGGAGAGGCAATATTTCCTTTAGGCAGTATATACCCAGCAAGAGACACCGTTTCGGGTTCAAGATCTTTGTTATGTGTGACTGTAAGACTGGTTATGTGCAAGACATAGTCTTGTACACGGGCGCACAGACAGATATAATAGAAGATCGGAGTATAGGACTCTCTGGGGCCGTGGTGAAGACAATGATAGAAGAGTACCTTCATCGTGGTCATGTTTTGTACCTGGACAACTGGTACACTAGCCCTCTTCTCGCTAGGTTCCTCCACCAACACGACACCGGAGTCTGTGGTACAGTCAAGAGAAACCGTCGCCATATGGTCAAGATAGGGAGGAAACTTGACAAGAATGAGGTGGTTTTCTTCCAGGCCAATAACATCCTTGCCACCCTGTGGAACCACAACAGGGAAGTTTGCCTCCTATCAACTGTTCACAGCCCCCTGATGCACCGCACAGACTCCGTGGATCACCGTAGCGAGAGGAGGCGCAACGTATGGAAACCAGAGTCTGTACTTGCCTATAATCTGAACATGAGGCAAGTTGATCAGTCAGACTCGATGATTTCAAGTGTTGACTGTGCCAGGACAACGATGAAGTGGTACAAGAAACTCTTTTTCCACTTGCTCGACATCACGGTCCTGAACGCCCACTACCTGCACGCAATGACCACCGGAGTATCCGAGACCTTTGAGGGGTTTGTGAGGGAGCTGGCACGTGAAATAATCGCCAAGCATGCCCAGGAAAGACCCCCACACCGTCCCCGTGCTGCTCAGACTCCCCTACGTCTTGCAGCCCGACACTACCCCAGCGCAATCCCTTCCGAACCAAACCGTCGTAAACCCCAGCGTCGCTGCCATGTATGTAAGCACTCGACAGTCAGACCATCCACGCAGAGAAAAGACACAAGATACGAGTGCGTCGAGTGCAATGTTGCGTTGTGCCTTCAGCCTTGTTTCAAGGAATACCATAATCTCGTACACTTCTGAAACTGTGTGGGAAGGCGAAATGACGCTCATGATAATGGTAAGGCCAGTCAGTAGGTGCTAAGTGAAATATAAAGTTGAAACGGGTGTTATTTTTTCAGAAAAGTAATGTATAAGATGAGAATTAGTGTAAGTGGAAAGAATTGTTATCAAAACTACACCCACTGTGTAAATCTGGTCAGTAAATATGTGATAGCAAGGAAATAAAGTGGAAACGGGTGTAATGTTAGCATGAATAAAACGTATAAGTTGAACATTACTGTAAGTTGTCATAATTGATGTCACGATTACACCCACATTCTGGTCAGTAAGTATGTGATAGGAATTATATACAGTGGATGATGTTGTAATGTTAGTAGTAAGGTATTTTATAAGTTGATTACTTGTGTAAGATGAAACAAATGATATCGCGATAACACTCCCTGTGTAAGTACGCGCAAATATGACGCTAAGTTCCATCGTACGTTCAGAAATGATGTAATATCAATTATATCAAGTGTTTACATGTGCAATGTTAGTGGAGAATTATTATATAAGTACAAAAATAGATTGTAAGTTGAATTAGTTGTCATAGCGACTTCACCGTGTGTGTTATTATGCGCTATTATTACGCTATATATTTACGTAAGGCCTGAAATAATCTCAAAACAGTTCTATAAAGTTGAAAAGTGTATAATAATATTAGAAAAGTATTATGTAAGTAGAAAAAGCACAATACGAGTTGAAACATCAGTCACAGCGAGTTCACTCACTACGTAAATTAGCGCTAGCATTACGCTAAATGTTATCAAAAGGCCTGTGAATACGTAAAAACAGTTCAATATAATGTAAAATGGTATAATGTTATTGTAGAAGTATTATGTAAGTAAAAAAAATTATATGTATCATGATTTTAGAATGTTAGCGATTCATGGGAACCAAGTTGGCCGATTTTGCTCGTTTCTCACGATGGTACAATGGTTATTTCTGCTCTATTTTTGTATAAAATCCAATATACTCTTTTATCACATGTTTTTATGTTTGTAATAAATTCATTTCTACTTACTTTCATTGGTTTCCCAAACTTATAATACCATAGAAAACGTTTGATGCTCACACCGCATAGGGAGAACACGGGGCCAGGTGGGACCATCGCATACCTGGTTAAGCTAATTAGGGACCCCAGGGACCACTTTCTTTGCCACCGGCCATTGTTTCTGACCAAAAGCGAAAGTTTAAGCAAAAAAAAAAAAGGTCGAAAATTGCCCGGGATTGGGGGGTACCAGTGGTCGAAAAGTTGCCGGGACGGGGCGGGTTAAATTACAATTTCTCTCACTGCCTAGTAGTCACTACACATGCTACAAAAAGCACACTATTATTTTCTTTATGGATACATTATTAACCAGGAAACGTAGTCCCAAGACAGACTCTCAAAAGACCCTTGTAGTTTACTGGTTAAACCTAACTCTACACTTACGATTAATGTTGGCAAGCTGAGAATCCCTATGCACTCTCAAGCAGGTCACATTTGAACACCCAGCGTGGTGTGAACACTCATATGGATAATGTGCATTCTCCAGGAATCCTCAGAGAGGCCCACAGCTCGAGACACCACAAGGTTATTCAGACACAGCCTCGGATTGCCTCTGTGGGGGTCTCAAACTTTCCCCTTAACCTATGGTACATATGTATGTACAGACTCTGGACATAATGTGTCCTATGTGACCTACGAGCAAGATACTGGGAGCCAAGCAAGTCCTTGGATTACTCAAATCTCTCAGAACCCCTGTCTTGTGGACCCCAGTGTACAACGGTTACCCGTTAGTCATCAGGTAGCAGGCAAGACATCAGGTCTGCGCCTACATTGTCACTTCCCTTGATGTATCTCACAACAAAGTTAAACTGCTGCAAATACAGTGCCCAGCGTGTTAAACTTGCATTAGCCGCCTTAGTTGTGTTGAGACTAGTGAGTGGCATATGATCAGTTTCCAGAGTGAATGGTGCTCCATATAAATAATAGTAATATTTCTTAACGCCATGAACCACGGCCAAGAGTTCCTTTTCAACAGTATTGTAATTCCTTTTGGCAGGTTTTAGCTTACGTATGTGGTATACCACTCGAAAAATTCCACTTTCCGATTCTTGTATTAGTACAGTACCTACTCTATCTTGTGAAGCATCAGTGCGCATTACGAAAGGTTTATTGGAATCAGGCAACTGCAAGATAGGCTCCTTACACAGCATATTCTTGAGGGAGGCTAAAGATCTCTCTTGTGCTTCTCCCCATTCAGTGATATTTGGAGCATGTTTCTGAAGCACCTCATACAACGGTTGGGCAATGAGAGCAAAGTTGGAGATAAAACTTCTATAATACCCCACTAGGCCGAGGAATGCCCTAACCCATTTCTTGGTCATGGGTCTCGGCGCTTCCCTAACCTTTCTGATCTTGTCGCCCTGACACCTGCAGCGGTTGTTGTTAACAATATGTCTGAGGAACACCTCACTGTGTGCAATTTTACACTTGCTAGGCTTCACAGTCATGTTGAAACTCTGGAGTCTACTGTCAACAGTTTCTAAGAGTCTGAGGTGCTCCTGCAACGTGGCAGAATGAACGAGGACATTGTCAATGAACATTTCTACTCCAACGATACCATGAAGCACTTGTCTCATGGCACGATTGAATACTGCTGGGGAATATATAAGTCCAAATAGGAGGACTTCATACTGATACAACACCCTAGGAGTAGCAAAGGTAGTGAACTGACAGCTCTCGGGATGAAGAGCAATCTGAAAGAATCCCTTCGCCAAATGAGCTTCGTGAAATTTCGTGACCCTACTAGCTTGGAGAAGATGGCAATATGGTCACCCATTGGCTCAGCATCCACTTTGGTGATTGCATTTAGCCTCCTATAATCGCCACAAATCCTGACTCCACCATCCTTCTTGCGGACTACAACCATTGGACTACAGTAAGGAGATGAGGACTCTTCAATAATACCTGCAGTCACCATGTCAGAAATTTCCATGTTTACTGCATCCAGTAGTCGCATGGGAATCGGATATGGCTTAACCTTTACGGGAGTATTGCTGGTCAGCTCAATTTTGTGACACTCAACCTTTGAGAGCCTAGGTTGGTCAGAGAATACATCAGCATACCAACAGAGCAGTGACCTTATGTCATTCTTGTCACCTAATGCTAAGTCAGTGTTAAGTAAGACATCTCCGACAGTCTCCTCCTGACGGGACTGAACGGTTAAGGGCTCGTCATCATGGTCATCAGCTAGGATCACTGCAGCTCCCCCAGTTTCTTTCAGTGGCTGGTCACTGTCATCGGCTGCTTGTAGGCCAGTCTCCTCGGGGTTTGACTCATGATAAGCCTTCAGCATGTTAACGTGGAACCTTTTATGAAGATTCCCCATCTGAATCATGTAGCTGAGGTCTGAATGCGTTCTGCTACATCATATGGACCCTTCCACTGTGCCAACAACTTGTTCTGGGCAGTGGGAAGTAACACCAAGCATTTATCGCCTGGAATGAACTTCCGAAGCTTTGCCTTCTTATCATAATAAGCTTTCTGAACTTTGCGTGCCTTGATCAATTCTTCCTTAGCTAACTCGCATGTCAACTGGAGGCGGTCAGCTAAATCATGGACATAGGTGTAGGTGGTCTAGATTTCAGGGTCGTGTTCTTCATCATCCCATAACTCGCAAAGGACTTGAAGTGGCCCAAGGACCGACCTTCCACACACCAGTTCAAAAGGTGAGAACTTCAAAGAGTGCTGTGGGGCTTCTCGGTAAGCTAATAGAAGAGGAGCAATGAACCACGGCCACTCCTTTGGTTGTTTGGCAGCGATGCGCTTTAACATCATCTTGAGAGTCCCAGTGAACATCTCACACAACCCGTTACACATGAGATGATAGGGCATAGTTCGCAACCCTCGGATGGACACCAACCTGAATGCTGAGTTCATCATTGCAGAGATGAACTGCGAACCCTGGTCACTTAAGACCTCCTTGGGGATACCTACGCAACAGAACACTTCAGTCAATGCCTCGGCAACAGTGATGGCCTCTATATTCTTAAGGGCCATGGTTTCAGGCCACCGTTTGCTGAAATCAACGACAGTGAGGATATACTTTGATCCATCACTAGCCCTAGGAGAGATTGGCCCAACAAGGTCAACTGCTACTCTCTCAAATGATTCAGAGATTATAGGCATTGGTTTCAATGGTGCAGGACACACACGCCCCCGGTCAGTGGTACACTGGCACACATCGCAGGAACGCACAAGCCTAGTTATTTCCCGTCCCATTCCTGGCCTGAAAATGTCAGCATGGATGTGGTTAGAGATTTTCTTTTGGCCCATGTGACCTCCCATCACTGAGCAATGACCTAATTCAAACATTGCTCGGAGATACTTCGCAGGAACAACAAACTGCAGTCGAACCTCGCCTTGGGGTGTTTGTGACTCACGGTACAGCCATCATCGCTTACGAAGGAACCTGGTTTGACCTCACTGTGAATACAGTACTTAATCACATTACCCTTTTGCTTCTTCCACACAGCAGCAAGTGCCAGGTCAGAATGTTGTTCTTGGACAACATCTTGGCTACAAATCATATCTTGTGGCAATGCAATTGTCACTGGGATGACATGGTTCGGAGCCGTGACCATGGCTCGAGTTACTGCAGCCGAAGTCTGAGTAGCGCCATCTATGGTGCAACTATGCTTGGCATCGGCTTAGTTACCTATAATAAGGTCAAACAAAGGTTCTGGCATGACAACAGCAAGTGTTGAACCAATGTAAAACGGAGATGTCACCTGGATACGTGCCTCAGGGAACAATCTCCCTGATCCATCAATATGCTGAGCTCAGATCTGTCGACCTGTGTATTCCTCAGGCCAAACTAGACTCTTCCTGACAGAGCAACCTGAAGAACCATTGTCTCTCAGCACCTTTACAGAAACACCTCCAACAAACCCTGGCTGAACAAGGAAGGCACTTTTACCTGTGGGAGGGCCTGTGGAGGAAGCGGCCAGCCACTGTTAAGGCTGCATAATGCACAACTCTGTGAATGTGATGGGGTTTGTACTCGGACTAGATGCCTGAGGGGTCGTGCTCACCATCTGAGGAGTTGGAGCATTGACCACCTGTGGTGGTGGGTTCACTGTCACAGGGGGGCTAGTGAACTGTGGGGAAGTACCTATACTGGTGGGGACGGCACCACCATGCGCTTGTTGTGGAGTAAAGGCTGCATTTGCCTCCTGCCTCCGATACACTGGGGCTGGTGCTGAAAAGGATTGTCCGGATTGAGGGTTGTGTGGTTTGTCCTTGTTCTGCTGCTGCTTGGGATACTGCTGCTGGTTAGAGTTCTGCTTGTACTTCTTCCAATCGGGTTTTTGCATATTTTGCCCCTGGTCCTTCTTCTGTGGTTTGTTTGGACCTTGGCCATTATTCTGAGAATGGCCTTGATGCTGGGGTTCAGTCTGAGATGGCTTCCCAGACTTGACAGCTATCCTGTTTCAGGTCTGTTGCTTTCGAGTTTGGTACCCGTATGCATTAAAGAATGCATCAGCCTTTTCCACCATTTGGCTGGCATCTCTTACCTGGCAGATCATAAGCTGAACCATAAGCTCAGCAGGCCACAACTTCTCTAGCTGTGTGTGCAGCATGAGGTCAGTTATCCCCTCTCATGTGTGAGGGGTTTCATCCTTCTCCATCCACTCATCTAAGTAACCAGTGAGATGGTCAAGGAACTGAACAACGGTCTCCTTTTCTTGGAGGTGCACCCTCATGAACTGACTCCTGGCGTTGTCAACTGTGATACAATACGCTTTGATGAGTGCAGCCTTCATCACCTTATACGTGAGATTGTCTCCACGATTTCTGTGGAGAATATCGAGGGCAGGGCCCTCAAACAAGCTAAGAAACTGGAGCCATGTAGCTGCCTCGTTCAGCTGGTACAGCTGTGCCATGTCCTCGAAATGAGCTATGAACTGCTCGATATGCTCATCTTCCTTGTATGAAGGAAGCTTGAGGCGTGTGGTTGCCAGAACATGTGCAGGGAGAGCACTCGTGGAGCTTGTGTCAGCTGCACCAGATGTGCCCGAAGCCAAGGAGTCTTGCTTGAGCTTCAGCATCTCAAGTTCATGTTTCTCATGTGCCTCGACCTCGGCATCTTCGTGTTCACGATCTCTCTCACGTTGTTCTTGCTCGTATTCGTGCTCTCTCACGTTCCTCGCGCTGTTCTTGCACATGTTTGCGTTGTTCTCGTTCGTGTTCACATTCTATCACGCATTCCTCATGCTGCTCTCACTCATTTTCATGCTGAATTTTACGCTCTTAACAGGCATCACTCTCATGCTGCTGTTCAAAAGTGAACCGTGAGAGCTCATAGTCTTTAATTTCCTGGGGATTGGTAAGCCCCATATCCTTGGCTTCCTGTACATATATATTAAAAGCAATGATGCTAACTCACCTAAGGCTGAGTGGACAAAAGACTGAGTACTGACAGCTGTTTTGCGGAGAAATGCCAATAATCAAAAGTAAAGAATATAGGCACATGCTGGTGGTGACCAGTCTAATCTTCTGTAGAGGAGTGTTCACTGTTGCAGGGCGACTAGTGAATTGTTACTCGTTTTATCTCCTGTGGAGGAGGATTCACTGTTGCAGGGGAACTAGTGAACTGTTACTCATTTCATCTCCTATGGAGGAGGATTCACTGTTGCAGGGGGGGCTAGTGAATTGTGACACGTTTTATCTCATTAAACTGGTAAGATTCACTGTCGCAAGGGGACTAGTGAATCGTGGCTCATTTTATCTCATTAAAGTGGTAGGATTCACTGTTACAGGGGGACTAGCGAATCATGACTCATTTTATCTTGTTAAACTGGTAGGATTCACTGTCGCAGGGGGACTAGTGACTCGTGTCTCGTTTTATCTCGTTAAACTGTCAGGATTCACTGGTGCAGGGGGACTAGTGAATCGGCTCTGATCTTATCTAGTTGAACTGGTACGATTTACTGTCGCAGACTAGTGAACTGAGACTAGTCTTATCTAGTTAAACTGGTAAGATTCACTGTTGTAGGGGGACTAGTGAATCGAGACTAGTCTTATCTAATTACACTGGTAGGATTCATTGTTGCAGGGGGACTAGTGAATCGTGACTAGTCTTATCTGACTAAAATGATAGGATTCACTGTCGCAGTGGGACTAGGGAATCTGTGACTGGTGCCTATAGCATTTAATGATAACAAAATACTTTGGTGTGAGTAAGTGAGTATTATTTCGTTAATAACTTTAGAGCTAGGAGTTAAATATCCTGGCGATGTCGCCAGATGTCACAGGGGGATGTAAACTTAAGAATTAATGCTGATATTAATCGAAAGTAAAGACAAGGAACTGACTTGTAAAAATCAAGTACTGAGTTTTACTTTATGCTGGCTTACTTTCGCCAGTTCTTTAAAGACGAAAATTTTATAAACTTTCTTACCAGTACACAGCGGAGACTAATCGCCCATGAATGTTGTATCATTAGTACTGTTAGTCCCTGAGAAAGTATTCTTACCCCCTGACAATCAATAGCTAATAATAATAATGGACAGGTCCTTGCTGGTGCTTAGTTCTTAGCTGGCACAACGGATTTAAGTTTTAATATGGAAGAACTGGCTTAACCCTTAGCCACCGAGGGGTTCCCGGCCGCCGCACACTCCTCCCTACGGGGGATTTCCGAGATTTTGGGAAAAATACCCTTACTTCAAACTTTATATCTGACAAACTATAATATCTACAGATTCAAACAAAAATTCATATGACTCAGCAACCCTCCCTCTTTCCAATGAAAGTATCCCAAGATCTCTAGGTGGTCCCGTCGATGAGTAAGGATGAGTTGAAGACGAGTGGTTTTTCACGTTTTGGTGGTGATTGTAACACTGCCCGTGAGTCCTTGGATGGAATGCGGAAGATTTCACTCTTTTTTCTACTCCTCCTTACCGCAGTGAAAATGAGTCATCATCCGGTTCATGTGGCTCACCCAAGGATTTACCGCCCACGCCATTATGCCTCTATGCCCAGTAGGTGTGTGGAGAAAGGAAATATCTGGTCATTTTTCTGTACTCATTTTTTCCATAAGGAATATTTCTCCTTTACTTCGTTTTTGTGTTCTCACTTCTTCCGTAAATAATCATATTTCTCCTTTACTATGACACTTAGAATTGCACTGTACATCACCATTACGCATAATACACTTTGAGATGTAAATGTTGTTGCTCTTTAACGCATTATCGTAGAGTATGCGGCAATTATTTGTACTGCAAATCAGACTGCTTTGTACTACTCAGGGTTATAGTGAAAATCATATTAATGTTTCACACGACAAACATTATTTGTACTTAACATCACAGATACACTGATGCTCATATTTGGCACAATCTCCCTGAGTATTGAGTGAAATAATTTAGGTATAGCCATGCAGGTATTGTTCTTTGAGGCCCGCTCACAAGTGGTTTTCCTTCAGGTAACACGTAGGAAAATGCAAAGTATTTCCAATAATTTTCTAACCAATATCCAATACACAGTATCAATTACTGTATTGCATTTACTATAAATCACTCATATGCACTTGTAGAACTTATTATAAATGACTTACATCTTAACACTTACTATACTGCACTCATACTATCACACCTTTCACTCACGAAAATACACAAACTTGTGCATTGCTGTACACTATTTACACTTCCCCACACACCTGCTCAGTACTCACGCTTGTAGTGATACTCCAAGAAGCATTTGGGGGATTGGGGGACCTTGCATTCTGCACATTGGTATAAGGTCTCTTTTCGTGTTGGGGGACAGCGTTTGGTTGTGTGGCAGACGTGGCACCGCCCGTATGCCAGACGACCTGCTGCTGTTCTCCCGATCTCCACAATCTTGTGCCGACGGAAATACTCAGCACAGCTGAGCCTGTCCGCTGGAGCTGCTGTCCCCTGCCTAGCACCTGTCATCTGAACAGTTGAATATTGCTCAAGGAGTTTGCATGCCAGCTCTTTCTCAAACTATCGTAGAGAGAGAGGTTTCCTGACAAGCTCCTTGAACTGTATGAAACTGTTCAGGACAGCGATATCAAGAAGGTGTAAGGACGCCTTCTTGTACCACCTGCAGGACTTACGTAGGCAATCGACCTCACCAATTTGCATGTGCGATTTATCAACCAGCCGCATGTTGATATTGTAATCGTTGACTGCATCTGGGTTTACCACAGGTTCCCTGGTCCTGTAGTCTGTTTTACCAGTTTCCTCCAGCACACCCTTATGAACTGTAGACAACATATTAACCCGTCTCTTGTCATGCCACAGAAGGCCTAACATGTTCCCACATTTCTTTGTCAGAAGGGCTTCTTTCTCAGTATATGCCAGAAATACTGGGAAATTCGTTCTGTTGGCCCTAAGAGTTCCACAGGACCCAGTGTTAGGGCTCCATATTATAATTACAAATCATAATAGATAGATAGATAAATAGATAGATAGAGAGACAGATAGAAGCAGGAAGTCATATGATGAGAAGGTACTGTGTCTGCGAGAATCGAGCAATGCTAAACATGCTTACACACTCTTAACTCAAGGAATGCTTTATAGGCACACGACAGCGCCTAGTGACCATACACACACATACACACATACTCACACACAGGCTTCTAGAACTTTCCAACCATAGGGAACACACGTGACACGACTCCTGCTACACCAGAATTTAGGAAAGAGAGCTCAGATGGAGGCTAGCCATAGAACAGGCAGGTCGTAGGGAGAAGGGCTTAGCAACTTGAGAGAGAGAGAGAGAGAGAGAGAGAGAGAGAGCGAGACAGGGAGATAGCTCCCGGGACTCTACTTAACTTCACTCGAGTGTGAGAGACTTGTTAACATTATCAAGACAAATAAAAATAGTTCCATACTATTCTTTATCTCTCCTTGTCATTGAATGACAAATGGGAAAGAAGATTATCTACTTACAAAGCTACTCAAGTATAACAACCGCTCGTCCACAAGTCTAATATATATAACTCCACTACAAGTAACTACAAAGTCTTTTTTATGACATTTGGTAGCAGCGAAAAGAACGCACCTTGTCTTCGAATCAACAGTGAATTTCTACAAAGGCAGGCGACACTCTACAAGATTAACTTCAGTTCTACAGTGAACGAACTACAACCATCTACAATCAACTACAAGTAACAACTCTACGAGTCGTCTGTATAATCTTCTACACGCACCTACAAGTAGCGGCAGTCTTCATCCTACAACGAGTAAATCACAAGAGAAAAGGACCGAGAAAACATCGACAAAGAAAAACAAAACAAACAAACGAAGAGTGAGACACGACTCATACCTCATAACCACCAGACCTCACCCTCCTCTCTCTGCTACATCCACCCAACCCCCAACGCTGACGCAGGAGTGAAGAGGTCAAGACGACGAAGCAAATACCAAGTCCATATTCACAACTCATCTTACTCACTCGTCTTCACTCAAGTTATTCATCGCTACTCATTCACTCACCACAGCTACCAGTGTGGGAAGTCGACGTCATCATGCGTGCTTGCTGAAAAGACGCCACGTCAGTCAACTCACCACCTGCACCATCACTAACACCATTCCCACCACGGTAAAAATTAGTGAGTTACATAGTTACTTCATTTATACAATACACAGTGATAGACAACACATTTTGCACAAAGATATAAAACGTGCTGTATAGTTACAGCTTAAATACACATACTTACTGCAGTTGTCTGCATAACTCAAACACTAAATGATCACCAACAATAAATATTCTACACTGTATATATTCATTCATTTATTATAACATTTATTTACTACCAACGAGTGTTACCATTTATACCTACATAAAATACGTGTTTCATACATACAGCTATACATTATTATATCTACAAAGTGATAAAGAAAATATACCATCACAGTTACTCAATGAGCGATTAAAAGAACTGTATTAAACATTTATTATTTAAAGCTACCTAGTGGAAACATATAAATTAAGTTACAAGGTAAACTAGAGAAAAAAAAATGGCCAACACAAATAACGTTAGCAAGAGTGAACATCTTCAACACAATCGTGAAGACAATGATTTCCACACAGTGCTGACACACATATTACCCATGATAGGTACAAATGAACAACAAGTCAGTGTATATAATTAATACTGTAAATAGTGTATATATATATTTTTTTATATAAAATAACAAAATATGGGACTATATAATATCATTTTCAATAACCTTAAAAAAAGGATCCCAAGGAAATTAGCCAGTAATTATGCAACCATGAACAACATAGAAAAAGCGTACACAAGCGAAGAAAAACAAACTATAGAAAATCAATACATACAAAAAAAAAAAAAAAAGAAAGAAAGAAAAAGTAAGAAAGAAAAACGAGAGAAACAGAGTAAGATCACATAACAAACAAATGAAAATAAGTGTAAGTGTTACTACATATGTCAAAATACCACATAAACTCCTTCTATAAGTGAAACAAAAAAATTGTTGTCTCCACAAGCAAGTAGCATGGCACATCATCACATAAACTCCTTCTATCAGTGAAACAAAAAGCAGATTGTTGTCTCCACGAGCCAGTGGCATGTCACATCATCACTATTATCGACCGCAGCATGACCGGATTCATATGTCAGGACTGCAATTATTACAATTATGTAACTACAAACGATATGTAACAATTATGTAACGACAAACGATTGCATTATGTTACACTTTGCCAATTATGTAACAGTTGCATTAACAAGATGTAACTTTTATGTAACTTTAACTACAATTATGTAACTACAAACGATATGTAACAATTATGTAACGACAAACGATTGCATTATGTTACACTTGCTACAGTTATGTAACTACAAACAATATGTACCATTTATGTAACAGTTGCATTAACAAGATGTAACTTTTATGTAACTTTACAATTATGTAACTACAAACGATATGTAACAATTTTGTAACGACAAACGATTGCATTATGTTACGCTTTGCCAATTATGTAACAGTTGCATTAACAAGATGTAACTTTTATGTAACTTTAACTACAGTTATAAGGCCAAAACACTTATGTAACAGTTGCATTAACAAAATGTAACTACAATTATAAGGCCAACACAATTATGCATTACCACAATATTATGTAACAATTCATAAAATATTACAATTATGTATTACCACAATGCTACTACAATGTTATAAGTCATACAACTATACCACAATTCTGTATTACCAGTATCATCATACAAGTTAGGTGAAATATTAGACATTACTAAAGTGATAACTCAATATGTACTGTATAACCTAGCAATATTACCATTGCACAATTATATGCGTATGTCTGTTATACATACACATCTCACAAAATGTATACAACTTGTTTAAAATGTAATATTACTGGATAATTGCTATTTACTATGAATATTATATGTATACAATATTCATACAATTATATTACTTTTACAATATTATGTATTTCACTTAATTAGCTTATAAGTTCATTATAATGTGTATATAATATGTATTAATATGTTATGACTATTAACTGTCGATAGTACGCCATTTTCGCGTGACCGAGCATATGTTAGGACTTCATATTATAATTACAAATCATAATAGATAGATAGATAAATAGATAGATAGAGAGACAGATAGAAGCAGGAAGTCAGATGATGAGAAGGTACTGTGTCTGCGAGAATCGAGCAATGCTAAACATGCTTACACACTCTTAACTCAAGGAATGCTTTATAGGCACACGACAGCGCCTAGTGGCCATACACACACATACACACATACTCACACACAGGCTTCTAGAACTTTCCAACCACAGGGAACACACGTGACACGACTCCTGCTACACCAGAATTTAGGAAAGAGAGCTCAGATGGAGGCTAGCCATAGAACAGGCAGGTCGTAGGGAGAAGGGCTTAGCAACTTGAGAGAGAGAGAGAGCGAGACAGGGAGATGGCTCCCGGGACTCTACTTAACTTCACTCGTGTGTGAGAGACTTGTTAACATTATCAAGACAAATAAAAATAGTTCCATACTATTCTTTATCTCTCCTTGTCATTGATTGACAAATGAGAAAGAAGATTATCTACTTACAAAGCTACTCAAGTATAACAACCGCTCGCCCACAAGTCTAATATATATAACTCCACTACAAGTAACTACAAGGTCTTTTTTATGACACCAGTACCATGGTCAAGCAAATACTTTGTCAACGCCGGGGCTGTGTAATAATTGTCGGTATACAGAATGTGGTGCCTGTTGAAATACCTTTCCATCAGCACTTTCCCTACTGATGCATAGAGTCCATGAGGATCATCGCTAGGTATATCAACATCTGTTGTCGAGTAAACTATTACATCCAGCACATATCCAGTTTTACAGTCACAAATCACAAAGAATTTGAGGCCAAATCTGTGATGCTTCAATGGCACATACTGAATAAATGCAAGCCTGCCCCTGAATAACACAGCAACTTGTCAATAACCACTTTCTGGAATGGACAGAAAACCCTGGACAATGACTCTTTCAGCATTGAAAGGATTGGTCTTATTAACCATAACCTGTCGTTCGGTGCAGCCCGTAATTTCGATTGAAGTGTAGGAACCTCAGGATTGCCAGGTACCTATCACGGGCCATGTACTTGCTGAAGACAGTTGTACCAACGAGTTCATCCACCAACCAATAGTCGTGGAGCACATGTTTTTCTACGTGCGCCATCAGCATGGTCAGGGCGAGCCACACACACATATGCCCCACCTCAACAGGTATCCATTCATGCATGTGCGTGCTATCGCTTGCAGGTACGTCCAGCCAACGCACATACATGGCCTGGTGGAAATTAATTTCATCCACCAGGTACTGCATAATTGCAGTCGTGAAAATGGCCTTGAATAGACTGCTAATAGTCCAGGCCCTGGGGGGAAGCGCATCCTCCTGCACACTTAGACCCTCCTCATCAAATGCCGGCATAGACGGCTCAAGGCTGGCACCATTCTCCCACACAAATGTATCCACTCTACCCACAAGCGGTAAAGCAGGCCATCTGGCAGTTGCACTGTGTTTTTCCATCACTCGTGCACGACCACGTGCACGGTCACGGGCAGGGGGGGTGAGGAGAGGGAGAGGGAGAAGTGGGGGAGGTGGGGGAGTATGCTGGTGATGACTCACCTGACGCGGAACTTTCCATAGAAGATGCTTGGCGCTGCATATCATCACGTGGCTTCCGCCTAGGAAATACTACTCCTGAAGGGCCTGGTTGAGGCGATTCTGCCCTTGAAATGGTAGGCTGAGGTGTGGGGGAGCGGTGGAGGAAGATGTCAGTGAGCAGGCAGGGAGAGTATGAGGGAAATGACTGCGGTGTTTTTTCTGCAGATGTCCACCAGGTCTACAGCCACTTTCCTGATCTCCTGGGTCATCTTGTGTCTCCTCATCACCAAAATCATCACTCTCATAAGCTGTCCATTCATCCTGAAGTCAGAGAGCCCTCTCTGGTGTCGGAGAGTGAGTAGGGGTTGGAGGGTGAGAGAGCTCGCTCTCCACGTGGTAGCTTTCTTTACCCTCTGATGACGTACTTTCACTCTGTGTTCTAGATGACACAGTTTCGTCTATTGCACGTCCTATGGCACTATCACTAAGCCCTTTCCCTGGCACAAAGGGCATGACTTTAGCGGGGGTCGATGAGGCGATTGGCCCTTCATGCGGTGGAACGGAATCAGATGATGTTGAGGAAGATGACATGGCTCCTCTCGCTATGACTGCCTAGTACAAACTGAACCGCACAACCGCAGCGTACCTGTGGGTCCTACCTACCTCGGAGGTATCACAGAAAATGGGCCTGTGCTCAAAACAAATAAAAGACAAATAAAAATAGTTCCATACTATTCTTTATCTCTCCTTGTCATTGATTGACAAATGAGAAAGAAGATTATCTACTTACAAAGCTACTCAAGTATAACAACCGCTCGCCCACAAGTCTAATATATATAACTCCACTACAAGTAACTACAAGGTCTTTTTTATGACACCAGTACCATGGTCAAGCAAATACTTTGTCAACGCCGGGGCTGTGTAATAATTGTCGGTATACAGAATGTGGTGCCTGTTGAAATACCTTTCCATCAGCACTTTCCCTACTGATGCATAGAGTCCATGAGGATCATCGCTAGGTATATCAACATCTGTTGTCGAGTAAACTATTACATCCAGCACATATCCAGTTTTACAGTCACAAATCACAAAGAATTTGAGGCCAAATCTGTGATGCTTCAATGGCACATACTGAATAAATGCAAGCCTGCCCCTGAATAACACAGCAACTTGTCAATAACCACTTTCTGGAATGGACAGAAAACCCTGGACAATGACTCTTTCAGCATTGAAAGGATTGGTCTTATTAACCATAACCTGTCGTTCGGTGCAGCCCGTAATTTCGATTGAAGTGTAGGAACCTCAGGATTGCCAGGTACCTATCACGGGCCATGTACTTGCTGAAGACAGTTGTACCAACGAGTTCATCCACCAACCAATAGTCGTGGAGCACATGTTTTTCTACGTGCGCCATCAGCATGGTCAGGGCGAGCCACACACACATATGCCCCACCTCAACAGGTATCCATTCATGCATGTGCGTGCTATCGCTTGCAGGTACGTCCAGCCAACGCACATACATGGCCTGGTGGAAATTAATTTCATCCACCAGGTACTGCATAATTGCAGTCGTGAAAATGGCCTTGAATAGACTGCTAATAGTCCAGGCCCTGGGGGGAAGCGCATCCTCCTGCACACTTAGACCCTCCTCATCAAATGCCGGCATAGACGGCTCAAGGCTGGCACCATTCTCCCACACAAATGTATCCACTCTACCCACAAGCGGTAAAGCAGGCCATCTGGCAGTTGCACTGTGTTTTTCCATCACTCGTGCACGACCACGTGCACGGTCACGGGCAGGGGGGGTGAGGAGAGGGAGAGGGAGAAGTGGGGGAGGTGGGGGAGTATGCTGGTGATGACTCACCTGACGCGGAACTTTCCATAGAAGATGCTTGGCGCTGCATATCATCACGTGGCTTCCGCCTAGGAAATACTACTCCTGAAGGGCCTGGTTGAGGCGATTCTGCCCTTGAAATGGTAGGCTGAGGTGTGGGGGAGCGGTGGAGGAAGATGTCAGTGAGCAGGCAGGGAGAGTATGAGGGAAATGACTGCGGTGTTTTTTCTGCAGATGTCCACCAGGTCTACAGCCACTTTCCTGATCTCCTGGGTCATCTTGTGTCTCCTCATCACCAAAATCATCACTCTCATAAGCTGTCCATTCATCCTGAAGTCAGAGAGCCCTCTCTGGTGTCGGAGAGTGAGTAGGGGTTGGAGGGTGAGAGAGCTCGCTCTCCACGTGGTAGCTTTCTTTACCCTCTGATGACGTACTTTCACTCTGTGTTCTAGATGACACAGTTTCGTCTATTGCACGTCCTATGGCACTATCACTAAGCCCTTTCCCTGGCACAAAGGGCATGACTTTAGCGGGGGTCGATGAGGCGATTGGCCCTTCATGCGGTGGAACGGAATCAGATGATGTTGAGGAAGATGACATGGCTCCTCTCGCTATGACTGCCTAGTACAAACTGAACCGCACAACCGCAGGGTACCTGTGGGTCCTACCTACCTCGGAGGTATCACAGAAAATGGGCCTGTGCTCAAAACAGTGTCAGTAAGGTGACTGCGGTATAGCAAGTCAACTGGCATCCTGCACGCCCTGAATCCTGTCGTGCATACATGTCAACCGGTGGAAAAGGGTTAAATACCAGTCATGAATAATGTAAGGCGTTTGTGCAAATTAGGGACGGCAAACTAAAGTAAGCTCAATGTGGAGAAATCAAACGTCATTAATACATTACATTAAGCTCAAAGAAAAGAACTGTAAAATTATTAAATACAATGAAATAAATTAACATTACATGAATCTCAAAAATGAATTCAAGAGGGGAATTCACTGTCACAGACGGACTAGTGAATTCAAATACCAAAGGAAATACACTCACTCATTCAAAAGCTAATCAGACTTAAGGCTAAGAAAACGTAAATACTGGTCAGTGAAGGGAATGGAGCTGAAGCTATGAAAGACTGGGCATCTGTCTGTTGCACACCAGGCGCTGCTATTCGCTGCTTCTTGGTCAGCCCACTGCAACCGCTCACCAAACTCAGCGGGGAAATGTGGGGAATCGTTGAACTCTGGAGACTGTAGGTGCTAGATGACCTCCTCTCTCAGCTCTGACACAACGAACCTCCTCCCGTAGCTGCTCGACACTGACTGACTTGTGTAAGCAGGCTGGGCATGGCCCAAATCAACGGTCGAGAGACAATGTGAGAACGACAACTACACAAAAATTTTCGCTCAGTGAAACGCAATGTCTATACAGAAAGACAGTCACTTATGAAACAATTACAAGGGTTATGACTCATTATGATCTGAATACAAAGGCGAGGCAGTTAACGGTCTGAGTGAAAGTTTAAGCATTTCAGTGAAATTCAGACGTTCTCTTATATGATAGTAATACAATGTCGCGAATTAATTCGTGTCAAGGCGAACTAAATTTTCTATTTTTTGTGTGTGGATTTCACTTAGACCTACAATATCCCAATTAATGTTGCTGTTTTTTTTTTTTAATTCAGTTAATAAGGTATCATGTTTTTATCTTGCAAAGCTTCTTACATTGTACGAGAAGATTTTCTTGGATTTCAGTTAGTTTAATGTATTGGTCACCGATTTGATGAGACAGTGCCTGCTCACTTTCGGTGGAACACTGCCCGTAAACACAGGAGGAAGTGCGGTTGGAACTTTAGTGGATGATGATCCAACAGGAAAGCCCGTGTATTCAGTACCAGTAGAATTTATGTTTGACTGGGGCGACAGGTGTAAATAATCTAATTTTCCTGCCACATAGTTTCTGTTGAGATACAGTTTTCGTGTCACTTTATTCAGTATATTTGGTGGGGCCCTATATATCAATAGAGGGTTCCATGGTCCTAGCCAGATGATGATATATTCGAATTAGTATGGACTCTACCTGCAAAAGCTTTTATTGTATTTTGTGTTCTAATAACTATTTACCTGCTACAAATAATTCAGAGTGATCAGAACAGTCAAGTAGTAGCCTGAGTAAAATAACTAACCACACTGTAACTGCATCAGCGAAAGGGATACGAGGATGCCTTTGAGTGCTAGCATTTACAACAGGAAAAAAATATGATGCCGTCTTGAATGTAAACCCTTGAATAAATACCCTTGAGTAAATTCCTTTGAATAAATATCCTTGAATAATCATCCATTAATGAAACCCCTTCATAAAATATAAACCCATGAATATATACTCTTAAACATGCAACAGAGTAACTGCTACTAATAACAAAGTGATTCAGGCCCCGTGCATAACGTCCTCTCCAATATCAGGGATGCAAAGAAGTAATAAAAAGTACATATGCTAGCATAAACTAAGCTGTATTCAACGCAATATTAAGTCAATGAAAAAAGATATATTACACTTATTTGCCTGCACTCATGTATTGAAATGCCATAACAAGTTAGAATGGTACTGTGACTGATTCGTACTGAACTGAATTAATCCTTTAGAGGCTTTTCTGAAACCCAGTCACTATAAAGACATCGCATAAATCACGAGGCATTACCATCGCCCTTCTCAAAATGGGCCTACGCCTACTGATATATTTAGCTGCCTTACTGCAGTACTCTGCGATAGGTGGACACTACGAACCACAATAAAGCATGTGTCTAACTGATAACTCGCAACTCCCCATACTAGGGTGGCAGGCCTACAAACATCACCCAGATAATACAGTTGCTGTTCAGAAAGTCGCCCTTTGTGCCACAGAGCATCCATGAGGAAAGGGGCCGATACTTTTTTCTGGTGTGGAGGGGGGGAGAATGTACAGCCAACATCAAAAGCCCTGTCGCATCTCCTGTTTTCTCTCAATGGTCTGCGACAATTGGTGGGGTGATTATGCAGCAGCCGAAACTGATGACACTGATCACTAGCTAAATTAATTCATTAGCATCAGTTACTGCGAATTCACATCACTGATTGTCTCTGACCGATTAAAAAAAAAAAAAAAAAAAAAAAGACGCGACAGGACTTTCGATGTTGACAGTACATCATCGGATTAATATCGTCCGGATGTGGAATGAATTAAAAAAAAAAAAAAAAAAGCAGTGGAAGACATACAGTAGACAGAAATCTATGGCGAAACAAAACAGTTTTTAATACCAGTACACCGCTGTGTAGCTTTGAGTGCAAAGGAACTGGTAATATCTGTTACAAGAACTTCCTCAAGTTCATACAGGTCAGGAACTCTGTCAGTCCATCTGCATTCTTTTTCAGTCGCAGTTTGCTAAGCCATTCAATGTTTTTTTTTTTCCCCCTTTCCTTTTTAAGGTTCGTAAGCCATGGACTTTCATATACCCTGACGACCATATTCAGCCCGGAAGAGACTTTCTAATCACAGGGGTTAGACAACAGCCGGTATTAGCTGCTTCACTGCTACATATGATTCCTTAACCGAGTCAAATTAATATAGTGCTTGCAATAGTAAACAAAAAGTAAAGTACAATACCGAATTCAAAAAGTTGACTGTAATATATACTTCTGATTTAATGAAATTACTCTAGTATCTAAGGTTATCATTCGGAATTTAATGAACAGTTCCTGTGGAGAAATACGGTGAAACTATTTTTTTTTTTTTACAAACATTGCAATTAATTTTATGTAATCATGCTTCAGTGAATGCATCATGCATTTCATATAATGTGGGTAAAACTTGCAATGCCAATACAATAACGTCATGAATGAGGTAACGTATATACAAGAAAAAACAAGTTATAAGAATGGGAAGAAGAAATGTAGAATACAAGGTCGACATTCTTTGCGTAGTTTCATAGGATCCTAAAGATTGTTCGATTTTCCCACTGTTATTATTATTATCAGTTGGATTATTCTTGGAAGCATGGAGAATGCGACCGAACAAGGATTGATCCGAGCAGTTACTTCTCCCCCCCCTCAACACACACTGGCAGAGGTTTATTATTATTACCTTTATTGCGCGAGTGATTAAGACACGGCAATAAACTCTTATGCTGAGACTAGACTATCCCCCAGCCTCTGACAAGCAGTCATCTCTCTCTCTCTCTCTCTCTCTCTTTTTATATATATATATATATAGATATATATATATATATATATATATATATATATATATATATATATATATATATATATCTCCCTACGTGTGTGGGGTTGGTGGAGGATTAGTGCCCCTCCCTGTAAAACAATTAACTCTAAGCCCTTGGCCACCTCGTTTGGGATACATGGCGTCTGAAAAAAATAAAAATAAAAAAAATAAATATATATATATATATTATATATTATATATATATATATATATATATATATATATATATATATATATATATATATATATATATATATATATATATATATATATATATATATATATATATATATATATATATATATATATATATATATATATATATATATATATATATATATATATATATATATTCATATATATATATATATATATATATATATATATATATATATATATATATATATATATATATATATATATATATATATATATATATATATATATATATATATATATATATATATTCATTTTATATATATATATATATATATATATATATATATATATATATATACTGTATATATATATATATATATATATATATATATATATATATATATATATATATATATATATATATATATATATATATATATATATATATATATATATATATATATATATATATGAATATATATATATATATATATATATATATATATATATATATATATATATATATATATATTACGCAAGAACGAAGGAACCAAAGGCCAGCAGCCCGCAAATCGTTCCTTCCAAGAAAAAACAAAAACAATACAAAAGAGAGCCAAATAAAAGATTCGTTCATTTCGAGATGCCTGGACACACTGTGTTTGAAAGACTGGAGATCATAGGAAGCAGGAAATACAGACATAGGGAGACAGTTCCAGAGTTGACCTGTTGCATTAAGGAAGGACTGGGAGTAACGGTTAACTCTGGCATTCGAGAGTTGGACAGAAAAGGGATGAGAGTTTGTTGCTAGACGGGTGCTACATAGTGGTGGAGGGAAGCAAGCAGACTGTTCTGAGGAGCAGTGACCATGGAAGTAATGATAGAAAAGAGATAAAGATGCAACAATGTGGCGAATAGACAGAGGTTGAAGGGAGCCAGTAAGAGGAGGAGAGTTAATGAGACGAAAAGACTTTGATCCACCCTATTGAGAAGAGCTGTATGTGGGGAGCCTTCCCACACATGAGAGTTGTATTCTAAACAGGGGCGAAAAAAAAAAAAACGCGTATAAAGTCATCAACTGTGCCAGGGTAAAGAAGGTACGAAGTCGGCTTAGCACACCTAGTCTCTTGGAAGCAGATTTTACAAGAGATGCAATATGATCTTTCCAAGATAAGTCCCGAGTGAATGAAATCCCAAGCATGTTCAAGGATGATGCGGGATTAGGCTGAATATTATTAAACATTAGTGGGTACTCCTGTGGGAGATTGTGTCGGGTTGATAGGTGTAAAACTAAATTTTTGATGCATTAAAAACAACCAGATTATTTTTACCCCAGTCAGAGATACGAACCAAGTCAGATATTAGGTGTGCCATAGCCTCATCCCTTGTTTGTTGAAGTAACTGCTGAGATGGATGTTGCAGGAACCGAATGGAAAGGTGAAGAGTGGAATCATCAGCGTACAAGTGGATAGGGTTAGATGTACAGCTTAGAGGGTTATTGATGAATAAAAGGAAGAGAGTTGGTGATAGCACAGAGCCCTGAGGAACACCACTGTTAATAGATCTAGGAGAAGAACGATGGCCGTCTACAACGGTAGCTATAGAACGACCAGAAAGGAAGCTATAGATGAAGGCCCAGATAGAAGAATAGAAACCGTAAGAGGGTACTTTGGAAATTAAAGATTTATGCCATTCCAGGTATGAACAGGTCTGGGTATAGATCTTTCCTTATGGTATCAGGGCCGGTTCGAGAATGGAATGCGGATATTGGCCACTTGCGAGTCTTCATCTACAAGGAAGCTGAAATTATCAACATTGGTAATTGTTTTGTCTGCTTAGATCTCGATTAAAACAGACCATTTCTTTTAAAGATGGCGTTATATAAAATACTTATTGAACAGTGGGTTGTAACCATTTCAGCAAAGGAAGGTATTGCATCAAATATTCGATTTAGCTATAATTAGGAAAATAATAACCATTTTTTCAAACACTGATAATATGACAGACTTCGATATCCCATTTGTCTTTCTCTGAAAACAACACCTATTCAATAAATACTTAATACAGTGTCAGATTTTTTCACACGTTATTTACCTATTCTAATGGTAATCTATCCTAATACTGCAGAAGATATCAGTACTGACATTTTAAGCACTTTTTTAACCCAAAATTAGCAAATAGCCAAATTATTGGTTGCACATCGTCTTCTTCCGATTATGTCAAGGCTACTGTCAAGACAAATTATCTGTACTTTTATTTATTTATTAATTTTCTGTTCAGATGTGGGCGATGGTTGTTCGTTTTGTCAACACAGTAATTTTCGAGCTATCTTCTGTTATCGTAATTGGAAACTTTGTCTTGAAACTAGATACAGAAACCAGCTTGAGGCCTTGTTCCAATGCAGACGTGTCTCCAAATGGTCATGTCCTAGAGATTATAACCCATTGTTTTTTTTTAGTTCAAATCCTGATGCCCGGAAACTGGTAGCATCCTTTGTCATATGATAGGTAAACAAGTATGTAGGGTAGCACCAAGGATAGATAATTGTAATAACATGGCTGATGCAGTGGCCTTGTATCTCACGGAATGAAAAAACCTGTTAATAGCTCAGAGGGCTGAGTTATGATGATGAGCACTTCGGCTAAACACCACATAGCGTTAGCCCCCAACTTATTTCTCTCTGTACTAACGGGTGAATTTACACTCCCATTTCTGTCATTCTTTCCTTCATTCTTTCCTCTTCCTTCTGCTTGTGTGTGACTCTACACTGAGTGACAAGCCAAATGGTTTCCTGTACACCAGGAAACCATTTACTCCGCTGGGTGGTAACCATATAACCAAACTTTGGCGCCTGGTGGTTTAGTGGGTAATTATTTCTTTCCAATCGCATTGAGCCGGTGAAGGTTTATATCCAAGGGATGGTTGGGGTGTATTGCTCACGTAATGCCACTCAGGGATGAGTGAGGCTGGTCACTCTCATCTTAAATGTCGGGACCAACTTGCCTAGCCCTGGGCTCCTACGTTTCTCATGAGGCGACATAAGATTGGATGATGGATGGATGGATGGATGAATTACAAAGGGCTTCCTGCAGCTAGAAAATAACTTAATCGGGGAGAAAGTGTTCATTTCCACAATACAAATTTTTCAACATAGTCATTAAGTATTGAGAGATGTTTACAGATTATGTTCATTCCACTTAATATGTCCAAGTCATAAACGTCACTAGTCAGAATTGTTGAAATTATATGACTGTTTTTGCCTAACAGCAAAACTCTATAAAACACCAGCAATATAATATTATTTTAATTTAAGTAAAGATCTGAACTCACAGCTGTTACCTATGCTGATGCATTGTAATGCATGCTCTACGATTTAATTTCTTGTTTTTTATGCAGTTAGTGGATAGGATTGCAGTAATAATTGTTCGGATCTTCAGTTGCCTGTATTATTATGCATAATATGTATCATGTTCAGTCGTGGAAAGCTCAACGTTGAGTGTTTCTGATCTTTCAATTGCTCAACAGAGGTCAATGGAGAGGAAGATCACAAAGAAGAGACAGCGTTTTGCTGAGAGGGCTAGGTTAGTGTGGCTGTGGTTGAAAGGAAACTCGGCTCGCGACATTTCCAAGGAGACAGGACTCAGCCTTTCTACCGTCTATCGCTGGATACGGCGGTGGGAGAACGAACGCTTGATGGAGACAGGAACATACATCAAAAGTTCACAAATATATACTCTGAACAACAGACTCCCATCGTTCCTTCCTCCAGTTTTACGGATTTACCCGCCTTCAAGTCCACATTTTTTCCACCACCATCTGAAGATGCTGAAGTTTCATAATGAAAATGTCTTCACTAATCCTTTCCCTTTTCACCCTCTATACAGATTTTTACCTCACTATAGCCTTTTAAAACCAGCAGGTTTTAATAATTAGTCGTCATAATAACGATTGTTCGTGATTCATGAAACGTTATTTTTTATTCTGCTGAAAACTAGTATGAAGTACTCAGAGGTTTCTAAGGATGATCCAAACATTTACAATGCAGCGGTTTATTTTTTTCCTTATTTTTGTCATCAACAGATTGTTAAAGATTGTTTTTGTGAATCTAAAGTAATAGAAGAGCAAATGAAGGAAATTTCTAAACCATCCAGTTCTGCAACATTCACATATACTGAATGACACTGTCTGGAGATATCGAGGACAAGAAAGACAAGTAGGTTATAATTGTGAAAGGATTAAACACAGTTCAAGGTAATTCACTGTTCTTCACTGGAAGACATTAATAAAAGATTTCGCGGTACATTGTAAAATTAATGACCATTTTAATAACGATATCATCTATTTAAAAGAAACTGCAATTTGATAATAACAGTACTTTATTATTCCATTCCATTACGTATTTACTGCAACATTGTACTCTTAAATGTGTTCATAGGTGGTTTGTTATACGACTAAACTGTTGATGATAAATAAGGAATAACGTATTTTTCTTTAAACTGTGAATCATTTGCTTAATGCAAACGGAATGATCAAATTACTGATGCAAGAGAAAGGAATGTTACCCAAAAACACATTGTTATGCAAATGCATTCGATTACTCTTCTTCATTGTACTAAAAAACAAATGGCTTTCCACTTGCAGTGTTACTTTCCAACAGTTTAATTAGCAAAATCCCAACCTGAAGGAAGACGACTAAAATATTGTTCATACTCATTAGACTAAATAAATAGGGAGATTGTCTTTGAATACAATTGGTAACCCAAAATCTCCAAAATTATATGCATCACCAGGTCAGCATGTACTGATTATGAATAAACTGTTTGAGTAGGAACTGTATCACTTTAATCACAAATAAATACACTTCTTCAGTTTCCACATCCGTCAAATCAGTTAACCAAACATAGGTTACACAATAACTCCTCGGTACTGTCAGACATCAATATTTAGCTAAACAGTAACAACTGTTACTCAGAGTTTTGAAAAACGTTTATTAAACACACACACACACACACACACACACACACACACACACACACACACACACACACACACACACACAGAGTTGCTACCCAAAGCACTCTTTGTGTATCAATTGGCGTTGTGCAGAGTGGATGCGTTCGCTGCATGTGTGTGTGTTTTATCGCTGTGTTTGGGTTAGTTTGCGAATTTTGTGATATAAAAAATGGAGGATGTGAAAGAGCAATGTGTGTGCATCAAGTTTCGTGTGAAACTCGGGAAGATATCGTCAGAGTCTCATAAAACGCTGAAAGAAGCATTTGGTGTCAGTTCTTTGAAGGTTAATTACCTACGACTGGTTCTTGCACTTTAAAAAAGGACGAACGTCAACAGACGACGGTGCACGTTGTGGTCACCCTTCCACCAGTTCAGTTCCTGGCAATGTGGCCAAAGTTGATGCAACCATCCTCTAAGATTGCACGAGGACAGTACACGATGTTTGTGACACTGTTAGCCTATCCTATGGAACTTGCTAACACATTTTGTCTGGCAACTTGAGGTGAAAACTTCCAAACAAGTAGCACACGAACAAATGGGTGCTTCCCCACGAAAATGCGCCTTCACACACACCCCATGTTGTTCAGCAGTGTTTGGCAAAAAAAACAAAAAAAACATGCAGGTTGTCCCCCACACCCGCATTCAGCAGATGTGGCCCCCTGAGATTTTTTCCTCTTTCCAAAAACGAAAATCAAGCTGAAAGGGATAACACTTGACACCAGTGAGATCCAGGAAAAATTGCAGGTCTTGAAGAAGGTGATGCTCAAGGACTTCCAGAACGCGTTACGATCGTAGGAGACGCGCTGGGATCGATGCTTGCACACCCAGGAAGACTGCTTTGAAGGGGACGGTGGTGATTAGGATGCGGTAAGTTATTTTCCTTCTTTACTCGACTTTCAGGAACTTTTGGGTGGCACCTCGTATATTATACATATATATACACATGTATATATTATATTTATACCTGTGTATCTATATCTATATCTATCTATCTATCTAATAGATTGATAGATAGGTAGATGGATAGATAGATATGAGAAAGAGGGGCAGTCAGGGAGAAAGACTGAAGTCGTGAAGCTGAGGATCAAAGAAATTACAAATGGATAAAGGACCAAAGTAGGAAAGGAACTGCAATGAAACGGATCTGAACAGCCTGTGGAATGCATATAGGGATCGCATAGTAGCGAATGCTAAAGCAGTGTGTGGTGTGGCAAGACTAACAACAAAGGAGAAAGGTACGACATGGTGGGATGAACAGGTTAAGTGAGCAGTGGAGGAAAAGAAAAATTTTCAAAAGTGGTTACAGAACAGGGGGTTTAATTGAAATAAGAACTGCATAAACCGAGAGCAAGAAGCACGTCTCCTCTCTTCCTATTTCTCCCGTCTTTCCTGTCACTTCTTATTGTTTTTCTTACCTTTTCAGGTGGCTTTACATTGAGTGACAAGCCAAATGGTTTCCTATAAGCCAGGAAACCATTTACAGTGCTGGGTGGTAACCATGTAAATAAACCATACGTGCTCCCTACGGGTCAACAAGTAGTTTGGTGGAGGGCTGGCGCCCCTCCCCGTGAAACAAATAACTCAAGTCAAATGGCCACTTCTTATGGGATTATGGCATCTTGCAATAGATAGTTAGTTAGAGGAAGCATGTAAAGAGACTAGTGGGGAGGAAAAAGGAGGAGGTAAATGATGGTCTAGGAAGAAAAATGAATGCAAATTGCTCTGAAAGTAGGGAGTTATTCTGGAAAGAAGTGTGGAAATGCACAAGGTGTCCGAAAAGTTACTGTGCAGTAGAAGAGGTTTGAGTAAAGTTTAAAAGTGAAGTTTTACGTACGATAATGCAGTTTCTCCTACAGCAAATGCTGGAAATGTCCTCCAGAGGCCTGAAGACAAGTCTGCACACGATGCTGCCCAACTTACAGGTCTCGTATGCAATACCGTACGTATAACTTTAATGTCATTACATATTTCTCACTGCACAGTAACTTTTTGGACACCCTGTAGAAGTGACAGTGGAAAGAAATGTGAAAGTGTGAAGAATGTAAGTGGTCGATTATTAACCCTTTGGGATGAAGTAAGGACCTGATGGAATGAATATTTTGAAAGCCTGATGACTGGGAATCGAGAAAGCAGAGCAGCTGTAAACATGCTTGGTTTTGGGGGTGTGCAGAGAAAGAATGCAGTGCTAGGAAACATGACACTCGCACAAGGAAAACAGCTGGGGTTCATGAGGTGTATGTGTGAAGAGATGATTAAGTGTAGCGGACAGGGTGGAATGAAGTCATTGCTGGAGATATGTAAGAGGGCATGGATGAGTAAAACTGTGTCAGTAGAGTGGAAAAAGACTGTGATTGTATCCCTGTAAAAAATAAAGGTGAGAGCAGTGAGTGCAAGAATATATCGTGGCATAGGTTTATTGAATGTTGTAGGAAAGGTCTGTCTATCTATCTGTCTATTGCCAGACGCATTAATTCCGTAAGGGGTGGCCACAAACAAATCGCCTCCATGTCGCCCTGTCCCCTGCCATTTCACTGCCCTGGTCCTGGCTCACACCCCATCTCTCATATGCTTCTCCATCCTTCCATATCATCCTTGGCCTTCCCCTCCCTCTCCCCCCCTCCACTTCACTCACACGTTAGTCTCTCGCTCTCCATCCTCTCCACATGGCCAAACCACCTCAGAGTGTTTCTCCTAATGCTTCCTATCACATTTACATCGACACCACAACACTCCTTCACTTCCTCAATTTTCAGTCTGTCTCTCTATGTGACTCCACATGCTCCTCTGAAATAACTCACTTCCACGGCCCCTAATTATGATTTTTGTCCCTCCAACAAGGTCCAAGCTTCGCTTCCATACGTTAGAGTTGATAGGGAAGGTATATGGAAGAATTGTTATAGAGAAAGTAAAAGAGATATCACAAGTCCTCGTGTGTAATGAATAGGGTGGCTTTAGGAGTGGCACAGGATGTGAGAATCAACTATTTGCAGTGAGACAGATAGTGGAGAAGGCTTTTGAGAAGGCCTATAAGGTGTTTATGGCATCAAAGGATCTAGAAATAGCATACGACAAAGTAGACAGAGAAGGATTGTGAAAAGTTTTGCGCATGTACAGTGTAGATGGTAAGCTGCTAAGTGCAGTCAAGCGTTTTGATGATGGAAGTGAGTCATGTGTAAGTGTAAATGGGTATCTAAGCGAATGGTTCACAATCAATGTGGGCGTGCAACAAGGTTGTGTGATGTCCCCATGGTTGTTCATTATATATATGGATGGGGTGCTACGTAAAAACACGAGTAATGGAGAGAGGGATGGCGTTGGTAATGAATGGTGATGAATGAAATATCCCAAATTTGTTGTATGCTGATGATGCAGAGCTACTTGCAAATGCGGGAGAACTTGGTAAACTAGTGCAAAGTTTTGTTGATGTCTGTGAGCGTCGTGCCTTGAAAGTAAATGTAGAAAAGAGTAAAGTGATGGTTATTGAAAGAGAAGGTGATTCCCAATGCGATGTTACAATGAATGGAGAGAGACTGGAATTGGTGAGAGGTTCAAATGCCTGGGAACAGTGATACAAAAGAGAGGAAAATGTGCAAAAGAAGTTGAACGTAGAGTGACACAAGGAAGCTGGTGCAATGAAGGCCTTGATAAGAAACAGAGGCTTGAGTGTTGCAGATGCACGATGCTGACATGAAGGAGTGTTAGTGCCAACTTTAGCATATGGATGTGAGACTGGCGTGGCATGAAAATGAAAATTCAAGAGTAAAAACAGTGGAGATGGGGCTGCTGAGGAATGTATATGGAATACAGAGGGTGGATAGGATACTAAATAATGTGATTCGTGAAAGATGTGGAGTGAGGAAGTCAGTGGACACCAGAATCGAAGAAAGTGTACTGAGATGGTATAGTCATGTGGAGAAAATTTATAACAATAGAGTGATGAAAAAGGTATATCTAAGCAAATCTGAAACAGGGACGAGGCAAGGTAGGCCAAGGGGAAGGTGCAAGATATGGTGGATGAGTGTGTGAGGAAGAGAGGTTTGGAAGTCGGTGAGGCTAGGGAATTGACAAGAGATCGAGCTGGCTGGATAAATGTTGTGAGGAGCAGTGCATGATCAGGGATTTGGCACCCCTTTTTTAAGTGGCAGCATCTGGATTGACTCTATCGGATACAGTTATGTGAAGCTACAAAACGTGGTGAATGTTTTTGACTTATCCGATAGAGCAAAGATTCCGGGGGCTTGAATGATGAGTGAATGGAAGCCCATTGGACTGGGCAGATTTGGGCTGTCTGGGCATTGCTACTCCTCACCCTGCCCTAGGGTTTGAAAGGAGGTCCGAATGATGATAAATATATATATATATATATATATATATATATATATATATATATATATATATATATATATATATATATATATATATACATACATATATATATATATATATATATATATATATATATATATATATATATATATATATATATACATACATATATATATATATATATATATATATACTGTATATGAAAGCGGCCATCCAGAATTTTACATATACACATCTATCGTACTACATACAGTACTAGTCAGTCAGCAGTAACGTCGACGTGGCGTGGCAACTTGGAGATGAAGAGGGACGAAGAGACAGACAGTGAATATGATGAAGAGATAAAAGTGTATGTGGGCTAGGATTGTATGAGACAGGGTAGACGATAATTATAGGACCAAGTGGAGAAAAGACCACAGAAGTCTACGTCCTGCTGTAGTCTGACATAGGCTGATGAAGCTGATGATGATTATTTTGATGGTGACATGTGTATGTACCAGTTGCTTATTGTATTACTGATTTAAACCACTGTAGACAAGCTTATGAGGTTATATTCGGAACAATGTATACAAAAGGTAAATGAAAGTAAGGCCATGAAAAAAAATAACATTAGTGATAGGACAAGCACTTCACCATCTTGTTTCTTCTGAATTTAAGGATACATTTGACTTGTGTAAGTAAACTCTGAGTTACTGTATCTGTGAGACGTTAAAACAGACACAATAACTCTTAACTGCAGAGATCCGACACTCACAGTCACCGGTGCTTAGGAAGTCTTATGGTCATGATATTCGATATCTATCGCGCTTTCTAAAGAATTATTCCAGAGCTTGAGTTTATGGCTCGATGGATGTTTGTTGAAGTACAGTACCCTGCATGTTTGACGTATTCCACACAGGAATATCAACAGTTTTGCCGAATGTCATGCAACGTTAGCGTGACCAAAGTCAGTTTAGGAAGTAACCAACGAATTTTATTATAAAATGTTTCAAAACCGATTGCATTTGAAAACCTTCTCTTATACTGAGAAAAGTAATATTAACATCCAGATTAATTTTCTTCAGTGAATGTATAAGCATTAATATTCACATCATCAAGCCGACTGAGTGTTACATATTCATTTAGTTGACAAAGAAAAGTATTATCAAAAGAATTCTGTGGTGATAATAACCTTAATAAAAAGTAATGACCGTGTGATGCAATTAGTCCCAGTTAGCTAATGCCAGTTATGAGCAGACCAATACGTGTTGCTGTTGTCTGCTCGTATAAATCACTCATACAGAGATGAGTAGATGCAATCATGTCTAAGAATATTACCTTGAGAAATGGTTTCCAAAACTATAGTTTTTAAAAACTGATCTGACAAAAACCCATCACCCCTTTTAGCTCAGTTGATGGCCAAGTGTAGCCAGATTAAAAGTCTGATTTGAGTGGATAGAAAAGTCTCACTACATTTCATGCAACCAGGACTTAATATTGAAGCTGTGGGAGTGGGCCAGTTCCTTAAGATAAAAACAGAATAATAAGTATTCCCCAACGCTCCTGAGTAGGGATCTCAAAAACAGTTTTGGGGTCGGTGCTGAGAGTATCACACTAGACAGTTCTCTTGATCATAACAAGCACCTCCAACCTAAAGAGTTCCAGGAGAGATGCTGTTTTTTTTATATTCTGTCTGAGTGAGCTTTGGTTGAAACCACGACGCTACTAACAATAGGATTTTGGTGAGTGCAGGTGTTCTAGAACATGACCTGCAACAGTCGAATTTACATCCCAGTCCGCAATGATGCTGTTGGGTTAAGAGTCACCAGCAGGAGGAGGAGGAGGAAATGAAGGAGGAGGAAAGGGAGGTGACTATTAATTGGTTACTTAGGTCGTCTGCTGTCTGAAATGACGGGAGTTCGATCACAGGCTCGGGAAGGGAATTATTTAATCATTCTAGTTTAGTTAAAAGAGGCTTTTCTAATTTTCCACAAGACAAAAAGAAACCTCATAAAAACACTAGTCAAAAATGCGATGCACTGAATGTAATCAGTACCAACGGTAGGTGTTCATGTCAAGCATCTAACATGTGAAGGCGTGTGGCAAGTACGTGGACTGCTGGACCTCAGGGAACGACACTTGGTGTATGCACGGAATGTGACACCTTAGGAAAAATATGAAGAGACCGGGTAACACGAATGGACTCGGTTACTCTTACATGAAGTATGTACAGTATTATAACTCTGACATTTTTCTTTCAACTATGGGTGAGGCGACGATAAGGGATTCACTTACAGTATTATAAGGCAGGGTAATCTATCTTATATTAACCTCGAGGTAATTGAACCCAAGCCATTTCCCCAGACAACGACACGCAACCGTCGAATTAACAACCCAAGTCACCAACTGGGATCTTAGGTTAGGAGAGAAGACTGCTAGGATTAGGATAGGTTTGAGCGATTTCTCATTTCCTTTTCGTTTCAGAATGATGCTTACGGTTGACCACAAATACATATCTACCAGTTGAGAGAGGGAATTCACTTGAACATCAATCCACAACGTTCAGCTATTGCATTCTGTTGACAAATACAAACATTCCTCCATCTAAAAAGGAATTTGTATAGTCCTGGTGTCAATATCCTCTGTCAGTGATGTAATGTCCTCACTGTCTAGGTAAATCAATACCACAAAGCTGGGGATAAAACTCAATACTTAATGCAATTATCTGGTAGTTTATAGTATGTCTGGTAGCTCACAGCCTGCAACAAAACCTCTCTTCGATCCTTCCGTGGTCGAGAATCTGATGGGTTACTGTGAATGGTCGGGTGTATGTTTGTGTGGAAAAATATACCTATACTGTACATATAACAGCTGCTTATTGTGAAGATACATACTGTAAATTCCAATCCATCTCAACTGTCTTCTTGGCTCTGATAGTCTCACCACATTCCTACAGACTCCATCATTCGGTAAATTTATAATTTATATAATGGTACTGTAATTAAGGTTTCTTGATATATTTCTTTATCTGTCTTCCTTTTTTAAGATTAAAAAAAGCAAAGACTGGAAGCCGTCAAAAACGTTCCACTTGCAAGAAAATTGATTAAAACAGAGCAAACATCGAGCTGAGTTGATTTAGAGATGACTGGACAACTTGTGATTAACGGGAGTGAATCATTGGCTGAGATAAAGACAGGCTGAAGAAAGCAGTTCCCTGGTTGAACAGTTTAATACGAAGATCTGATTTCTCCATCTTTAAGACTGGCAGGAAAAGGGGTGGAGTGCGCTGGCAGGCACTGCTCGCTTGACTTAGCCTAAAAGAACAGTGACCATTGAAACGGTGAAAGTATAATGTGAGAGATGCAAAACAGCAGCGAATGGAAACAGAGTGAAGAGAGTAAGAAAGATGAAAGAAATGACACGAAAAACTCTGAGTCCAACGTTTTTAGTAGACCTGTTTTTGGAGAGTCCTCTTCCCTCTCCCCTTCTTACATGAGGTGAATAAGGTCTGTATGAAATGTCAGCATCCATACTAGATTAAAATGAAGAAAAACTGAGAGTCGGTTCGCTATCGCCTCCAGTCTCTAAGAAGCGGATTTTGCAAGATTAGTTTAGTAGAGATGATCTAAAGACAGTATTGAAGAAGTGGGGGGGGGGGGAGAAACTACTCTCTGCTGTCTTTTTGATAAAATTGGAATCGACCACTAAATGCCTTTTATATACTGGATATACATCAGTATCTTTGCTTGGTAATAGCGATAGTTGACAAAACTCTTAACTGTACACTGGTGAGAATGTGGCGTTGTGTTTAAGGGAAAATTGGACTCCTAGTGCCGAACATAAAAGAAGAGTATAATTCCTCTTACGTTTCAGTTAACATAGTGGATTGATTCCCCTAGAGCCGCAGTGGTACACATACTCGCTTAAGGCCGCCCAAGGCAGCCTATGTTCTTATGGCTCATCACTCATTGGTTATTTTTTGGACCTTTGAAATAAACTTTTTTTTTTTTTTTTAATTAGGTTCTTTATTTACCATTCAGTGCAAGCACCAACACTCTGCGGAACATTGTTACTGACGACCAAGCAGGGAGGGGTGCATGAGAGCGAAATAATAATAATAATAATAATAATAAATAAATAAATAAAAGAAAAGAACCTTAGGGCAAAGATGGAATGGTTATCATTACAAACACAATAATGAACGAAGACATACAATGAAGTATACATGGTACAAAGTTGTTGCAGTAATATAAGCCGATGTTCCCGATATAAAATGTGATTTATCATACCGAGAACAGGTCTATGCACAGGCAAAGAGAAGGTGTTTAGAACATATTGTATGTTTTTGTCTGCTATGTGTCTGGTATGTGACATGACAAGAAAACATAATATAGATACAAATAATTTTTCGTAGACTTTTCCCAGGTATATGGCTTAGTTCCAAGGCAAGTGTTATTCTGGGTGTTACATCACTTAGGGTGTGGGGCAGTGAAGCTGGCTGCCCTGGTTGCTGGGTAATTGGGTACCCGATGTGTTGTTGGTTCAGTTTGGGTTACAGCAACACTAGGAGTGCGCCAGGGGTCAGCCTCATCGTGCTTGCTTTTCATACTCTTCTTCAGTGATCTCATAAAAATGATTAAAGAAGGTGTGGACGTGGATGGATTCTCGGGATGACTGCACATTCTGGTACTTATGGACGATGCAGTACTTGTGGCTACAAATAGAAATAGTATGATGAAAAAGGTTGAGGTCCTTCAAAACTATTTTTTTTAGTAACAGGACAGAGGAAGGAAAAACAAACGAATAAAAAAATTACCTATACACCAGATTGCATATGTCCTCGATTCATAAAAAAATCTGTGACAGTTTAACTTGAACAGCAGTAGATTGAAGTTTGAGGGGAAATCACTCTGGTGAAGAGAGTTTCAAAGAGATGCAGCTCAGGGAATAAAAGAATTCTGTTAGGCTGAAGTTCTGCAATATGGCAATGTGACAGTCCTGTCATGAGCTCTACCAGATGCCCGTGTAGCACAGGGGAAGGCATTGAGAGGTGCCACAATGGATGCAACTTCGTCTGAGCATTTGTCATAGAAGTATCTATAAAATAATGCAAGGGAGGCAACATGCCTCCTTACCTGTATGGGAGGTAGTTCATTTGTAACAGTAGGGTTATTAGTAATGCTAACAGCCTTGTTCTGAATTTTGTGTAGTTGTTTTAGTGCTACCTCTCCACATGCATTCCACAAGGGTGACCAATATTCCAGCTGAGAGCATACATGACTGTTGTAAATTATAGCTAGCTGCTCACCAGTGAAGAAGATATGGACTGTGTACAACAATCCAAATTTCTTTGAAGCGGTTTTAGCAAGTGATCTAACATGAAGGGTCCAGGTGAAGGCACTGAAAAGAATGTGACATGAAAGTAAATGGATCAAAATAAAATTTTTTGTACTAGATGGCAGTGAGGGTGATGCAGCACCCCTGCATATGTGTGGGTTGGTGATAAAGCATTGTGACTGGCACATGTATTTGGGAGCACCGATCACAGCGGATGGATCTGCATCGTCCACTGTTAAGGTGCATGTACTTGCAAAATACCGTATGTCCTCAAGTTTGTATAATTTATTTAGAAAAATAATGATATATCTCTCCCTGTAAGGAAACGTGTATTTGAGTCAGCATTAATGACGTCGTTCATATATGGGTGTGAGTCTTGGATTAACACAGAGTTTAGGCCCATGAATACACTAAAGAACTGATGTCTAAAAGAACTGCCAGGTGTAATGAGAACAGCATGTGGCGATGTATGCAACCATGATGCAGGTTACCCCACATTACAACAATTTGTAAGAAGTAAACAACATAAATTCTTCCATAAAATTTGGCACAAAAGGTTTGAGTTAAATGGCAATCCCCTTGTTTTTGTTATTAATCAAGTAAAGGACAACAATACAGTGACTTCAAGGCTTGTTAGAGAATTTATAACGAGTGAAGTAATAGATCTAAATATGGGAAGACATATCTAAAATCATACATAACATGAAGACGAAAAACTTAAAGATTGAAATCATGTCTTTTCTATCCAATATGTGTATAGTAAGAGACAATCAAAAAATGAAACGTACATAATATCATTTACACGTTTTTGTTAGTGGTCACAATCTGGCAGGTGAGACAGGTCGATGGAATAGGCTGGTTCAAGGCCGCCTGTCATTACATGGGTGTGTGTGCCAGTGTGGTCTTGTACAGACAAAGACACCTGTGGTGCAACACTGTCCACAAACACAACACATTAAACAACTTATTCCTTCAACACAGTGGCAGCATTGTTCTCAAGTCATCCCCCCCCCTCCCAGAGGTGATATGCCAAATAGTAAATGAACCCTCTCAGGCACAGGTGGTTTGAGTCGTTAGATTGTTTAACAACCTGTAAAGCGCTCCATAACACGAATCCGGTAAAAACAAAAAACAAAATATGACACACATTGGAGGGAAACTTGTGTCCTCCTTTGTTTGACATGATGTGCATCATGGTGCATTGTACAGGATGGTATTTAATGACTCGATTCGAGTCCGTGCATGAAAGGGTGAAGTGTTAGCTACTTATATTACGTGAGCATAATGTTTGCCATAAAGTATAATTGCATATTAATAACTATATGTATACATAGACTCTTTATCCTGTTTATCAAAATATGAAGTGAAATTACAATAAATTATGTAGTACTAAAATAACTGCAAATACTGTAGGTGAATGTTGTACAAATTTTTAGTGGGAGGACAACTATGATATTGACAGTGTTGTCAGTTTCTAATGATATATCTACTAAATTTTCACTGGGATATTCAGGTGATACTGTGATTGCTTTCCATTCAGCCTGATGGTGTGCATTAGTTTCTGTTGCTTTACTGCCAGACAATTGTGTTCAACCTGTATAGGTTCTGTAATAGTGGAATGAATGATGAGTACTCTAATTATGCCTCCTCCTTCCCCACCCCCAAAGTGGACAAAGCAAAGAAAGTCGTCGGGGGTGGGTGGGGGGGAAGGGGAGAGTTCGAGACTGTCCCTTCGGGTTGAGGTACCTAAGCAACCAGTCATTTTATGTACTTTTCAAGTTGACGTTAAACTCATTATTTTTAATTGCACTGCAGTTATTTACTAAGAAATTTATGATTAATCTGATTTAAAGTAAAAAAAAATTGTATTGGTGTGGTCAATAAACTGCGTGTGTGCAGAAGCGGATGGCCGCGGATGTATGTGTGTGTGTGTGTGTGTGTGTGTGTGTGTGTGTGTGTGTGTGTGTGTGTGCGTGCGTGCATGTGTGCGTGTGTGTGTGTGTGTGTGTGTGTGTGTTTGTGTGCGTGTGTGTGTGTGTGTGTATTCGAAACATTGTACCCATCATATGAGGGGTGGGCTGGCCATTGTTAACGTTGTTGTTTTACTGTAAATGTTTAACGCATTAATTTCTTGTTCCAACGACTTGATAGTAATATCATATATTTTTTAACATATCCTAGTGTTTTATGTTTATGTAATAATGGTGTGGCCAGAAGTTTTAAGCATGATGTCAGCCTGAGATGTAACTGCCAGTTAAGAATGATGAGTGGGGGGTTGAGTGGGGCTATGGAGGAGGAGATGGAGTTGGGTGTAGAGGCAGGTGGAGCTCCTTTCTTTCTCCCCTCCTCTCTTCCCTAGGTTTACAGAGGTAAGAAGGGGGCACCTCTGAGCAGAAATTAGTGAGATGAGTGTACACCCCCCCCCCCACTCCATCTTTCTCTGCAAATACGTACGAAAAAGCCCGCCGTCATGTCCCACCACCTCTTTTCCGTGCATGTACTGTAACACCAATGAGGCCGGTCAGAACTTGCTAAAATGATAGCCATATCTGGTCCATGCTTCGCTTTGCCTGAAACCAACGATAAATGCATCGACACAGGACCAGGTGTTGAAGGGACGTTCAGCAATTGCATTAATAACCATTGGAAAATTAGGGGTTAATGTGCCCCTTCAGTATATATCATTCGACATGGAATTGAAACTATTCCAATCATCCAGCCAAGTTTCGTTATGTCTATCCTCCACCTGACAGAGTCAGAGGATGATATTGTTATCACTGTTGTCCCTCCGTTCAGTTGGGCGGCAGGGCGGCTGGTCGGGCGGCATATTTATCTTCTGTATTGCGGTTCAGCGCCACCGCCCTCAGCCAGGCAGCCCTAGTGGGATTGATTAATACTAGGCGAGGCTAGGTTAGGTTAGGGAAAAGCACCATAGGTACTTATGCCTGGGAAACACATTGAGCATACTTCCGAGAAAATCCTATGGTTAGTTTTGAAACCACGGGGCTAGAGTCGTTCCTGGCTGACGTTCTGGGTGGTGTTGCTGAACAGTATTTCAGAAGCGAAATATGCGGCCGGGCGTAGAGATTTCGTTTTCGGAGCAAATTTCAGAAAGTGTTAATCAAACAGTCATGAATTTTTACATAGTTACGTGTCTTACAATGAATTGGTGCTTTCTGATAGGTAGAATGTTGTGTCCTTAATATTTTTCTTAATAATGAAAAGGTAAAATAGGGGTAGAGATTTCGTTTCTGGTGCAAAACTCAGAAAGTATTAACAATAATAACATTTTCACATGTATATGTGTCTCATAGTGAACTGGTGCCTTTCGATAGGTAGAATGTTGTCTTCAGTATTTTTTTTTTTTTTTTTTTGATAATGAAGTAAAAAAATCGTAAATCTCAATGCGCCCTGTGCAAGGAATCTGAAGGGACAAGGTTGTGTTTACCATGGATAAAGTACCGAAATTTTCAAGTTTTAATATCTCTTGATATACAGGGTGGGGGAAGTGAGGGTCGTTATGCGCTTGGTTAGATGTGCAAGGAGATGGACGGTATGTGCTTTGTCAGGTGGAGGGTTGCAAGGATAGTGATGATGATGATGATGATGATGATGATCATGTTAGTTGACATGATGACAATTGCGATTATGATGATGATGGTAGTGCTGGTGGTGGTAATGACGACGACGATGATAATGATGATGGTGGTAGATGATGATGATAATGGTTGTGATGATGATGATGGTGATGATGATGGTGGTGGTGGTGGTGGTAGTGGCAGTGTTCGTTAAGATGGTGGTGGAGGTGGTGGTGGTGGTGGTAGTGGCAGTGTTCGTTAAGATGATGATGGATGGTGGTGGTAGTCAAGATGATGATGATGATGATGGTGGTGGTGGTGGTGGTGGTAATGGAGATGATGATGATATGATGGTGGTGATGATGATGATAATGGTTGTGACGATGGTTTCTTGAGATGTTGATGACGGTAATGGTGGTGGTGGTAGTTGTGATCATAATGATGATGGTGGTTGTGTAGATGATAATGATGATGATTTTCTCTCTCATCTTTTTAAGGTTTAATGCATCTCTGTTAAACAGAGAGGGTGGGGGGAGGGGGGTTGGTCATTGTGCGCTTGGTTAGGTTTACAGTGAGGTGGGAGGGGGTATGTGCATGACCAGAAGGAATGTTGCAACAGGGTACCATAACACATTTTTTCCTATGTTTGGTTGTCCTACACACACACACACACACACACACACACACACACACACACACACACACACACACACAAGATTGAAAAAGTTCAAAGGGCCGCTACAAGATGGATACCAAGCTTAAGGGACCTAAGCTACGAAGAAAGACTAAATAAACTGAATCTACCAACACTACAGGAGAGACGGAAAAGAGGTGACATGATAATGCTATATAAGTGCATATCAGGAAAGGAGAAAATAGACATAAATGATTACTTAACATATGGAGAAGCATCAGCAAGAGGACACTGCAAAAAACTGCATAAAAAGAGAGGTGATAAAGACGTAAGGAAATTCAGTTTCCTAAACAGAGCAATTGATCAATGGAATGCACTACCGAATGAAATAGTGTGTGCCAAAACAATTCACAAATTTAAGGATATGTACGATAAATATGGTTTAAGACACGGGACAGTACGAGCTTGACTCATTCCTGTAAAGATACAATTAGGTAAGAACAGTTAGGTAAGAACACACACACACACACACACACACACACACACACACACACACACACACACACACACACTCAGGATTATCCTGCAGTATATTAGACTGTTTCCTTATAATACAAAGTCCATGGCCTGAAAATAATCAGCAGGAAGGTTCCTAATACATTCATTCATTACTGGACGTCTTGATATATCAGAATCAAACCCCAATGTGTACAAATTCAGCTGGAAGGATAAAAAATATAAATATTTTACTGTTATAACTTGTTTGTCTTCGTCTTCGTCTTTATGATTATTATTATTATTATTATTATTATTATTATTACTTTGTTGTTGTTATTCAGAAGTGGGATTTCCTAAATAGGAAGTGCTGGAAGATTCTCAGTATTTCTCGTATTTTTCAGTTACGAGTGAGAGCTGTCAGTTAGCCTGCTGTTTGTAAGTGGAGGTATTGTGTAAAGTTATGCATTCAGTTTTGTACTCTTTTTCTCCATAATTTTTATATTATATATTTTTTTTAAATAATTAATTTTATTTCAGTTTGTAAGCTAAAGCATTTAGACTGTTATGAAAATAAGAAAACTCTGGTGTGTTTTGGATGTCGCTGATTTGGTAATTGTAGTTCCTGGGGGCAGGTGCCAGCACGTCCTAGATTGTTGGAGAAAGGAAGGATATATTAGGAGGTGGAAGAGCCTAGGGGAGTTTTAGTGTCAGTGCATTTCAATTTCAATGCGGCCTAGTGAAGATTGTATATCTCCGGTACTTTTGAAAACAGTACAGTTGGCAGGCATTAAGTGTAATTATTTGGAAAATAAAGACAGTGAACTTAAGAAGACAGTGTTTACTTGCTACACCTCAGCTGATCTCACTGATGCACCCTAAAGGCTGACCAAAAGAAGAATAGTTCACTGGGCAACGTCCTTCCTATACAGAACTGCTGCTAGTGAAGCCTGTAGCAGTGTGGAACGGGGATATAACTGTATTATGGTTCATTCATTGTAATCTGACCCTGACTTTCGCCCCTTTGCACCTTATTTCACGTAGCTCGGTGAGAAAAAAACACATTTATAAAGCTCTACATCTTTTCCATAGCACTTACTGGTGACTTGCATCGTATTCCAATGTCAATTACTGTCTCAATTCAGCATTCGTGATGGAGAGATCGCAAGTTTTGGCCAAGATTAAGTAAGCAGAATACAGTATTATCACATTTAGTCTTCTTTGTTCAGATTTACCTACATAAAACCGCCTGGTGTTAGCAGGAATAAAGAAGTACTGTAAGGTTGTATAGTCAGCCCAAAAAAAGTCGTGTCTTCGTTCCGAACTCCGTAATATTCGAACAGATAAGTCGGAGCAGCAGGGATAGCCTCACAAGTCTGGCAACTGTGTCAGACCAGACGGTGGTGGGGGTGAGTGGTTTGGGGTGCCATGTATTACTGTCGGGTGGAAATTGTTGGGAGTAACATACTGCGTAATAGGGTTTAGTCAACGTTTATCACTATTATGTCACTAAATGTCTACACACATATGCATCATCATGAGTTTACATGTAATCAAAATATACCGCAGTTTCATATACATGGGTTGTCATGTCTAATTCATCTTTGATATTTGGAATACTTCAGAGGACGGAATAACGGTGGAATACGTTTCATAACAAGTGTTTGGAATTTAATGAAACGTCACGATTATAATATAAAACAGCTTTTATTAGTGATAACTACTGTAGAATCTCCCCTCTATTTCCCGTCGTCCAGTATAGATAACGGAATGACTGTGAAGATATGACTATATGCTGGTTGGTGTATATTTTGGTTTCATCACCTTGCGTAACACTTGTGGCTGGGTTTCCCCATAGATATTGTTATGCGAGACGTTTTTGGCTCGACTTCTCGCGCCAAAAACGGTCGCAACTGAGCGGGGTCCTCTTTCCGGACCGGAAATAAAACACTCACAAAGGAACAGGGCATAAAAACTAGGCAGTACACCTTAACACATCTATTGCTTATTTCAATACACTGTGACAATACAAACAAAGAGTTACAAGATATGATGGGGACAGGTTTACAGAGTTAGCTTCACAATAATATATAGCACACACAGTACAGGCAAAGGGTAGAGTTCTGTAATTGTATCTCGATGGTGGGTTATAAGTTCTAGATACCCGGATTGTGTTCTTTAGGCAAATGAATATTTTATAGTCTCGACCTGATGCACTATAGGTGGAGTGGGCCAGGGGTCAAGAGGGTGAGTATTACCATTATTGATTAGAGCATGAGTCGCGACACTCGAGGAAGTTACTTAGTCGCGGGGACACTGTTCACTGCCTTTTGGCTTTTCCTCGCGCTCAGGTTCTATGTCTGGGATCACTAGTCTTTTCTGTTCTGCCTGGGTATTTAATTCACAATGTGTTAGTAATATTATTCCGGCCCCACTGTTTCACTGTCACTGTTCACTCCCGTCTCTGCAGTTTTCTCTGACACAGGAGATACACTTAAGTCACTACTGGCCCGTTTCCTGGGCTTAGCACAAGAGGCGCCTGGGCATGGGAGGGGGCTCTCCTGGGGAGCCCTCCTGCAGGAGGAAGTGGACTACCCGTAGGGGAGTCACTGCCCGGAGTTCCTTCGTCGAGGGGGTGCAGGGAGGCTCTCCCGTTTGGGGGCCTCGACCTGAGAGGCCCTCGTGTTGGAGCCTCGTCGGTGGGGTGCAGGGAGGCCCTCGGGACTGGGGGCCTCGACCTGAAGGGCGGCCCTCGGGACTGGGGCCGAACAGCTGCAGGAGGCGGGCCTGTCGCCTCTTCTTCCAGGCAGAGTCGTGGGGGAGTAGAGCCCGAGTAGCACGACTCTGGGGCCTGCCGGCCTGGTCTTTCCGGCATCTGTCAGAGACCAGGACCGACCAGGTGTAGGCGGCAGACCCGACACAGGGCCACGCCACCACTCCGGCGGTACCTCGGGGGAACCACACCTGCAGGGAGTAAGAGAGGGGCGTCCCACGCAGCCAAGAGGTGAAAGGCTGGCCGCGCAAGGGACCTCCTTCTCTGGGAACACCTTAGAGATCACGGACGAAGGACGTACAGTGGCCGACCCTTACCCCACACGTACAGTGGCCGATATGGCGGTTCTGTGATCTCTAGGGCCTACAGCTGAAGGACGTACAGTGGCCGACCCTTCCCCCATACGTACAGTGACCGATGTGGCGGTGCTGCTCCTGAAGGAGGAAAAGGCAGATGAGGGGCACACAATGGTCACATCCTCCCCGGCACATACAGTGGCCAATACCACGGCTCTGCCTGCCCCACGGAAAGTAACAGAAGGACGTACAGTGGCCAACCCTTCCCCCACACATACAGTGGCCGATATGGCGGTGTTACTCCCTTAGTAGGAAGAGGTAATGGATGAGGGGCGTACAGTGGCCAAACTCTTCCCGACACGTACAGTGGCCGATATCGCGGTTCCACTCCTGCTTCCTTTTCCCACCGGAGCACGCTCAATAGCTGACACTCCAGGGGTAGTACTCCAGTAGGAGGAGGAGGTAGTGGATGAGGGGTGTACAGTGGCCGAACCCTCCCCAACACATACAGTGGCCGATATCGCGGTTCCACTCCTCTCTCTGCCAGGCAGAGTGTGCTCATTAGCTGTCACTCCATGGCCTTTGTCACTCGGAGTGCGCTCAATAGCTGACACTCCGAGGTCTTTGCCAGTTGGAGTGCACTCAGTAGCTGACACTCCGAGGCCTTCTCCAGGGGTGGCTGTAGCTGAAGGACGTACAGTGGCCGAACCTTCCCCCACACGTACAGTGGCCGATATGGCGATGCTACAGGGGGAAAGCAACTGAGGGGCGTACAGTGGCCGAACCCTCCCCGGTATGTACTGAGGCCGTACCGCGGTGTTGCTTGGGACTGACTCTGGATCAGTCCCACCCCAAACCTGGTGAGTGCTGTCCCGCCCGAAGGGTCGTGTCTTCCGCCAGCGTAGTTTTCGTCAGGGTGGTTGAGGGGTAGAGGGACTCAGGACATGGGGGCACCGATGTCCTTCTTGCCCCGGGGTTGACCTCTCAGTGACCCGGTCCTACGTGGTGTCCTCCTGGGGTTGTGGTGAGGCGGCGGCTTGGTGGTAGGGTGGGGGGTGGTGGGGTGGCTGGTCCGGCAGCGGCAGGTATTTCAGATATAAATAAGACTAGATGCTGCATCCCCCAGTCTTCAGTACAGCACGATGCGTCTGTGCGGCCGCCATCTTGGAGCGGTCAAGTATGTAATAGTGGGGCTTGTTTTAGAGTGAATTCAGACTATGAGAATGAATGTTGTTGTGGAGGAGGTGGTGATGGTGGTTCTTGTTGTGGTGATGGTGATGGTGGTTATTGTTGCAGTGGTGATGATGGTGGATTTTGTCGTGGTGATGGTGATGTTTTTTGTTGTGGTGGTGGTGATGGTGATGGTGGTTATTGTATTGGTAGTGGTGGTTGTTGCTGTTATGGTGGTGGTGGTTGTTATGGTGGTAGTAGTTGTTGTGGTGGTGGTGATCTTTGTTGTTATGGTGGTGGTGGTTGTTAGGGTGGTGGTGATCTTTGTTGTTATGGTAGTGGTGGTTGTTATGGTGGTGGTGGTGGTTTCGTTGTTATGGTGGTTGTTGTTGTTGTTGTTGTTGTGGTGGTGGTGACGTGGTGGTGGTGATGATTGTTATTGTGGTGGTGGTGGCTGTTGTTATGGTGGTAATGGTTGTGGTTCCTGGTTCATCTGAAACGTGAACTTGGTGGACTGCAGGTTTAAATTTCCCTTCTGCAACCACTATCCTCCTTTCGGGGGTTAGGTGTGCAGCTGAAGGACGTTCACATAACCAGACAATTGAACTGCTAATGCTATCGGTGTCACTCTTGATATATTCCGAAGCTTTCTACACCCCAAAGCAGCAGTGCTGCAGGATTTCTAGGTAAATGGTGGTCAGCTTTGCCCATTGTCAGGAACACGACATCGTCTGCCCCTACCGTTCCAGGCTGGCGGCCGGGCAGACGCATCTCAAGTAGTGTCATGCAGCATATAGACTTATTTATATCTATGGGTTTCCCTCACCCCTTTACCAAAACACTAACCTCTTGTGGAATGCTTTTCTCGTTAATACTGTGAAGGCACCGCATACGTCTGCCACACCACACATGGTATATATACAGTATGTCCTGCCATGTTCAGAAGGTAAACATACTGTAAAAACACAGCTTTCTGTCCTTTATTCAGATGTCATGTGGGTTATTGATTCCCGATGGAGGAGGTGTGGCAAGAAAGTGGAGAGTGGGCGAGGCTGCACCTCGTCGTTTCATGTAACGTTTGGTTGGCTACACGAACTAGGCATTATTTCTGGTTGACGATGCATTTCATTATATACAGGTATTAACTCACGTGTAATATCACATTTAGCACCTTTACTATGCAGTGTAATGCTAGACTACACTGTCAACAACAACCACAGCACACACATCCTTCATTACCCCACCTCCACCCCCAAACCACTCACCCCCACCACCGTCTGGTCTGACACAGTTGCCAGACTTCTGAAGCTATCCCTTGTGCTTCGACTTATCTGTTCGAGTATTTGCGGGGTTTGGAAAGAAGACACGACTTTTTGGGCTGACTATACCACGTGTGAAAGGGTAAAAATGAATGACAGATTTTACCGACACCAGTATTAAACTTATATACTTATGACTCAGTGTTTGCTGTGTAAAACCATCTGGCATTAGCTGGAAGAGAATACTAGATTTGTCCTTATCATCGGATGGTTAATTACATCAGTATTATTTCTCTCTGTGCCCAGTATAAGGTGACCAGAGTCCCGCTTTTAGGTGGGACAGTCCCGCCTTTATTGACGTTTGTCCTTCCTTTTTAATTGTGACTTCAATGTCCCGCTTTTTACAAAACACTGTTACATTAGATATGAGCTTCTTTTATGAAACTGTGATGAAATAGTAAAATTAAGCATAATCCAAATGAAATACCGAATTGTTAATATAAAGTGTGTAATACTAACCGGTAACTTTGGTCGGCCCATTCACCGTACCGTACGATATGTTCGGAATCAAGGTTGCCAGCGCTTGGGATTTTTCCCAAGATCTTGGGATTTTGATGGAAACCTTAGGATCTTGGAAATTTTTGTTGAAAATTGAGCATTACTTGGGATATTTGGGTTTGTTCTGGATGTATATGAAAATTTCATGTTATTTCAATAATAACACTACAGTTTACAAAGATTTTCCATCTATAAATATATTCAATGTGTTAATACTGAAAGTTACAACGAGATGGATACGTAGGATAAGATTTGGCAGGAACTGTTCCTGTGTGACTGTCCAGTACCTGGCGTGTAAGAGCTGCTCGCTCGGCCCGGGCACCCTCAGTTGGAGTATACTGTGATACCATAAACTCACAACGTTCTACAGCTAGTCTTTAAGATTACTTTGGTGCAATTTATTGGATGATGTTAGTTACTATTGTCTTCATTCTTTTACTGACAAAGATAATATTTGTGAAAGACGAGTCACTTCAGAATCTGAATGAAAAAACAACCACTTTCTGGTATGAGCTAAGATCAGTGAAAGATGGACATGGACAAGAAAAGTTTGGCCAATTATCCAAATTCATGTGTGGTCTTTTGGCTTTGCCTCATTCCTCAGCTTGTGTTAAGCGAGTTTTCTCCCAAGTTACTGTACCTTAAGACCAAACAAAAAAATAAGCTTAAAGTTCAAGCAGTTGCAAACCGCTTGTTATCCAAACAGACAATTGCTAGGCAAGGTGTTCCTTGTTATCAATGGAAATCATCTTTTCTGATTAAGGATGTCAAAGGGGGTGTGTTATCAATGGCAAAAGGAGAAAGAGACTCAGGCAAAAAAGAAAAATGTCGCTTATCTGCTTAGTCGGGAAGAAGGTGCCAGGGAGGATGAGGACGTACTTGTTTTTCATCAGTGAATCGCTCTGTTGCATCAGGAACTACATTTTGTGGGATAAGGTAAGAGTCTTATTAGTCCATTTATTCAAATAAAATATACCTTACACATGTTATGGTAAAAGTTTGATTTTTTATGAATCTTGGGATTTCTTGGGATTCTGGGGGAAGCAATATTGGGAATTTCATAATTTTCCACAGCCAACACTGTTCGGAATTCATGTGAGATGTTAGTGTTTGATGAGCAGCCACAGGGGAAGGTGCTGCGCTGTATATATAAACACACGTGTGTGTGTGTGTGTGTGTGTGTGTGTGATATATATATATATATATATATATATATATATATATATATATATATATATATATATATATATATATATAGCTCAGTCGGTAGAGAGGTGGTCTGCAGTCCTACCGGACCCAGGTTCAGATCCCCGCTGGGGCAGGGAATAGTTTAAGGATTAGAATTTCATGAAATCAGACTTCATTGATCTACCAGAAGACCCGCCGACATGTAAAAATATCCCCGCTAATACCAATACACCAGTCCTGTATGAGACAGCCCAAACATGTATTCAATATGGATAGTGGGTGTTAGCGTCGAAGTGGTGACATGTGGAGAGGTGTAAGGTATGTGGGAGGACTACTAGGCCTTGAAAGCAGGCTGTGAAGCCTATGCCCAGAGTCGGACACACACACACACACACACACACACACACACACACACACACACACACACACGACACTGTCCCACTTTTAGCTCCAATAAGTCTGGTCACCTTAGCCCAGTACCATCTCTTAGGTAAACAAAACTGGAACAATGTACGGATGGCCAAAGGTAAACCTGGAACAGTGTCTGTATGATTGGAAGTCTGTCTACAATTTCCCACATTCATGCATCATAATTTGTTGGCCATTTCGATTAAAAATTTGACACCTGTGTTGTCTCATGTCAGTGCCACCAAAAATATGTGATTATGTCAAAGCTGTCAAGCGTATCAAATGCTAGACTTTGCTGCACAGTGATGCTTCCTGGTTTATATGTTGCCAACTGTACAAGAGCCGTCCTGATCTGGGGAGGTTCGCTGGTGCCAGTAATGCTCTCAGGCTTTAATGACGAACCCTGTATTAAATGAGAATGTCTGCGTTTAATGAAATAGGATACGAACGTCACTGCAAACACCATTTATAATTACAGATGAATGGTTCATATCTGATAGCCATGAAACGGAGAACTTTTTCATACAATCATGCATGCTTGACCAAACCTTTAAATATGCAGGTGCAGTTGCGGATATCAGCAGTGATCCAATTCTATTTATTTACAATGCCGTGTACTGTACAAAGGTCTTGGAAACTCAGTGGAACAGTCTTTACAGATCAATGAACTTTGTTATCTGGATATAGCGTAGTAGATTAATAATAATTCTTTTTTACAGTGAAGCGATTTCACTATTCGCAGCTGTGCATACAATAATAATATACTCGTACATTGAGGCGATTAAGTGAGCCTATACCAGTTTCCTGTAAGCTACTTGCCAAGTAACGCAACATAATCAATACAAGCGTGCGCTTCTTTCTGGAAACAGCCGTCTAGTTCATGTATATAAAGGCCAAGAAGTGAGTTTTCTTCACAATCACAGCTAACAGGGTGAAGGAAGGACCTGTTGCTTCCACGGCACGCCATACAAGGTAAGGGGCGGGCGTCGTATTCTCAGTGGCTTTGAGGATACATAAAGTCTCTTCCTAATTTATTACTCTCCACATTACATGTCATTGTTCTCTTGCACGTAGGCGATGTAAACTGTTTCGATATTAAAACGATATAAACAACATACATGAGCATGTTAAGGTGTAACTGGTAAATGAATCGCAAGGTAAGAGGTGCCACGAAGCCTCCTATGCCACCTGAAAAACGGCTCTGGACCCATAGCTGAATATGTACAGTAAATGATTGACTGTAGGGGATACATACTGCCTACATTCTCGCTAGATGAATGTAGGCAAAATGTCTTACTCAAGCTGTACAAACTCGGCTGGAGGCAACAAGTATAAGCCAACACAACACGGTGCCGGACTGAAGGCATTAAATGGCTGTGAATTTAACTGATCTCAAACTTGGCGCCGGAACAACTCTGCTATATGGCGGCGAAAAAAATATCATAACCTGTACACTAGAACAAAATCTAGAACAAAATCAGTATCTGTTTCCAAGAATAAATTAAGGGAATGGTTAAACATATATATATATATATATATATATATATATATATATATATATATATATATATATATATATATATATATCTGACGTGAAGAGAATGGAGAATGAAAGACTGACTAAGAGGGTGTATGTAGGTGAGGTGGAGGGAGGGAGAGGGAGAGGTAGACCGAGGATGAGGTGGAATTTGAATTTGAATTTGATACATCTATTGAGATACACAATACAAAAAAAAAAAATAGTAGTTGAACAATATCTCTAAAGGAAGATGATACTTAGGTAGCCATCTTCCCGAGCCTATTAAAGTATTATATTAGATTACAATATACGTGTGATTGGTCAATAATTTTAAAGTGGACTACTTTGTAATCTTATATACAGTAATACATGTATTAAACTGTACAGTGAGGATAAAGAGTGCTGTTGTATGTAGATACACGGAATTTGTTTGAACATACTGATATATACCATATGTATATACATATTCACGTACACAAGATCGGTGAATGGAATAGGAAACAGAGGTCACAAACAGTAATACATTTGTGCACACATAAAACTTGTACATAGTAATCTACATATACATCCAGGAAAAGCGCATTGTAAATACAAGTGTGAGGCTACAGAGTGTGGGTGCGGGAGAGGGAGGGTGCGGCGACCGGAGTCCCCAGATTATGGGGGAAGGGTTGGAATTAGCAGGTCACCACCAAACCTTACCCCCTCCCCTGGGTCCCCAACCACCAACCGCCACCACACCGCTCCCACGCTGTGGAGGGATGGAGGTGGAGGGATGGAGTTGAGAGGTATATGAGGGAGGGGGGGGTGAGCTGGGGGGAGGGTAGTCAAATGGTGGGTGACAGCGACTTAGAGGCGTTTTGTGTGCGGCCACCCTTTGCGGGATTAGGGCGTCGGGCTATATATATATATATATATATATATATATATATATATATATATATATATATATATATATATATATATATATTGTTACGGAACAGAGAAAGATAATGTACACTTTAAGTGAGAATACTAAAAAATCACTACTGTCCCGTAAAGTTCCAGGTTCAAAACAAAAGAGTTAGGTAAAATTACAAGTTAAAGTTTAATGCTCAAACTAACAACAAAACATTCAGGACTCATAAGGATAATGTAATGGCAAAAAACAGGTTAAATATATGACTAACTGCAATAGCCTCTATTAACACGAAATTAGCATGAGTAAATTTATCTAAGTCAGCCCTGATAAAAAGAAAATACCAGATAATACTCAGTGAATGCAAGATATATTATTACAGATACAAACTATTATTAATAATGACTGACATAAAAACACATGAATCACAAAAACCTCACTAGGCCTAAGAATTAACACCTTATGCTACACAGTACAAGAAAAAATGCAACAACAGTCATACTCAAATTACACAGCTGCTAGATGGTTGGAGACTTCCTGAGCACTCACAATAATAACAACTGTACAGGGGAGGACAGAGATGTGAGCAAAATGAGGAGTAGATCTAAGTGGCAATAATGCAGAGACTGAGCTCATTATATAGGGGCCGGCAGAGCTTGATACAACTTGTAAGAAGGAGGTGCAAATGAAGCCATAGGGGACAAAGAGTTGACAATCCTGCTCTGAACAACAGAAAGAACGACTTACTCTACTATAAGGGAGGACGGGGGGAGTGAGGTAGAACACGCTCGTGATCAAACATGCAGATAACTGTAAGGTAGAATTACACAAAGGATGATGAAATCATAGGCTATGTAATACCTCCCCACAAATAAAAAAGAAATTTACAAAGGAAATTTCTTATTACTCTAAAACAATCTGTCTAAAGTCTAGATAAGCAATCTGCAATAACATTTTCTTTCCCCCTGACATGTTGTATGTCTAATGAATACTCCTGAAGAAGTAGACTCCATCTTGTCAATCTCTGATTATTATCTTTAAACTTACCAAGGAATTTCAGTGGGTTATGATCGGTATAAATGACTATGGGGTCAAAACCAGAACACAAATAAAATGAAAAATGCTGTAAACCCAAAATCAAGGTCAAAAGTTCTTTCTCAATAGTTGAGTAGTTCTTTTGAGGTGGAGTGAACTTCTTACTGTAATAAGATACAGGGTGTTCAATACCCTGATCATCATCTTGCAGCAAAACAGCCCCAGCTCCTGTTTCACTTGCGTCAACAGCCATCTTAAAAGGCTCAGCAAAATTTGGAGTAGCGAGCACTGGCTGACTTAATAGGATAGCTTTAAGTTTGCTGAAAGATCCCGGACAGGCCCCCCCAGTTATCGGTCCAGACAAATTTAACTCCCTTTTTCAGTAGGTCTGTATGTGATGATACAAGAATTGAAAAGTTAAGAACAAATCTCCTGTAATAACCTACCATTCCCAAAAATCTTTGTAGCTCTTTCCTACTTTTAGGTCTAGGAAGATCACTTATAACCTGAACCTTAGGTCCTGGTGGTGCAACATGTCCATCACCAATTACGTACCCAAAGTACTGAACTTTAGCTTGACCAAACTCACACTTTGATAAATTAGCTACAAGATTGGCCTGAACTAAATGCTCAAGAAATTTACTGACATGACATAGGTGATCTTTCCAGTTGCCACTGAAGATTAATACATCATCAATATAAACAACACACCCTGCCAAACCCTCTGTTACAACATTCATGAGCTTCTGAAATGTGGCTGGTGCATTCTTCATACCATATGGCATTACAGAACATGCAAAAGTCTTTCCTAGTGTTACAAAACATTTGATCTCCCTAGCACGTTCAGTCATAGGTACTTGCCAGTATCCCTTTAACAAATCAAACTTACTTATGTACCTAGCCTTTCCGATCTTGTCTATGCAATCTTCCACGCGAGGGAGAGGGTAAGTGTCTCTTTTGGTTATCTGATTAACACGTCTGTAGTCAATGCAAAGCCGCTGTGACCCACCTGGCTTAGGGACTAGAGTGACAGGAGAACTCCACTCTCTCTGACAGGGCTCAATCATCTTGTGGTCCAACAGGTAGCCAAGCTCCTTCTGGACGAGAGGAACTTTCACTGGATTCACACGGTAAGGAGGCAGTTTAATTGGCTTTGCGTCTCCAACATCGACATCATGCATCAACACAGTAGTTCTTCCTGGAGTGGCACGGAACACTTGCGGGTACTCCTGCAGTAATGCCGAAAACTCCTGCCTTTCCTCAGGAGGTAGATGAGAAAGCTTAGTCTGGAGATCATTCATTATATCAGGATTCTTCCCCAAACTATCACCCAGGCTCATGCTGCATGGGAGAACTTCACTTGCAGACTCGGGTGGAACAGCTACAGTGCAGACTGGATTATTTTCGTCCCGCCTGTGATATAACTTTAGCATGTTGATGTGACAAAGTTGCTTGTTCTTTCTACGATCTGGTGTGGCGATGACATAGTTGACATCACTGAGTTTCTTCTCCACGAAATAAGGACCACTAAACTTGGCTTGAAGAGGTTGCCAATGAACCAGTAGCAGAATCAAAACCTGATCTCCTGTCTGAAAGTGGCGTAACCTGGACTTCTTATCATACCAAGTCTTCATCTTCTCCTGAGCAGCTCCTAAATTCTCTCTCGCCAACTGTAAAGCAGTGGACAGCCGTTCTTTGAACTTCATCACATACTCCAGCAGGTTGACGTCATCTTCCTCCGACAGCCAGCATTCCTTGAGTAGCTTAAGGGGTCCTCTTACTTCATGGCCAAACAGTAGTTCAAAGGGTGAGAAGCCCAGTGATTCATTTGGAGATTCTCTTGCGGCAAACACAACGAATGGAAGACCTTTATCCCAGTCTTTCTGATGTTCCAAACAGTATTTCTTGAGCATCGATTTGAGTGTTTGATGATATCTCTCCAACGCTCCTTGGGTGTGGGGATGGTAAGCTGAAGACGTGATCTGGGTGATGCCCAACTCTTTCAGAGACTGCTTGAAAACATTTGACATGAAATTACTTCCCCGGTCGGACTGTACCTCCTTGGGCAGACCAAACTTTGTGAAGAACCCTAGCATTTCCTTAACCACGTTCTTTGCTGAGATATTTCTAAGTGGAATGGCTTCAGGATAACGAGTAGCCATATCAATCAGGGTCAACACATAAGAAAATCCTGAAGAAGTCTTAGGAAGAGGGCCCACAATATCCACCAACACACGGGTGAAAGGCGCCTCAAAAGGAGGAATGGGAACTAGAGGTGCAACCTTTTCGGTCTGATTACACTTCCCCAGAACTTGACAGGTGTGACAAGACTTACAATACCAGGAAACATCCCTGAAGATACCTGGCCAGTAGAAGTGTTTCAAAATGCGTGCCACAGTCTTCCTCACTCCAATGTGTCCGGCCAAACTGGAATCATGAGCCACTTTAATGATATCCTGCCTACAAACACGAGGGATGACAACTTGATGTACAACCTCCCACTCACAGTCGGCTGATGCTGTTGGGGGTCTCCACTTCCTCATAAGTACTCCTGACTTTATATAATAACAAGTAGAAGCACCGGCTGACTCTTCCTCACTGCAAGCAGAGTTAGCTAGACCTTTCAACTCAGAGTCAGCATCCTGCAACTCAACCAACTCTTGACGAGACAAATTATCAACACTACGGGGTACTGCCTCATCTGGTGAGTGGTCCAAATTAGCAAGAAAAGTGTCAGCTAGGATAACATCATCATCATCATCATTATCCTCTAAATCACCAGTAGCTTTAGACTTAGCCCTAGTGACAGCACATGCAGGGAACACATAAGGGACATCACAATCCTGGGTCGCAGCCACTGGCTCACTAGACAACTAAGGAGCTGGACACACTTGACTTCCACCAATATCATTTCTAAGTAAGAAAGTTACACCTGACATTGGGAGTGTCTCAACCAACCAAACCATAACGGAACCATTAACAAAACCAGACTCTAAATTCACTCTGCACAGAGGGACAGAGAAGTAATTATTCCCAACACCTTGTAAGATTACAGTTTCATTAGAGGAATTAACATTAGAGCCTAGAACACTGGTCAGCATAAGGGATTGGCAAGCACCTGTATCACGATTTATTTTAACTGATTTCCTGTCATTACTGTCCAGAGGACTGACAAAACCATCAGACAGGAAATTAGCACATGAACTCTTGAGAGTGTCACCCACGTTACTGCTCAAAAGAGGAGCTCCATCATGAGAATTTAAGTTACCCTTCAAAGCAGGTTCAGTTAACTCAGTTAAAGAATTGTGGGAACTCTCAAGGGTGGACACTAGACCAATTGACTGAATATTTAAAGACTTCTTTTTGTTCACATCACGCTGTCTCCTGAAACATTTCTCCGTAGTATGACCAAGCTTACTACAATAAGTACATTTACTTTTCTGAAATCTAGAGGTGAAGCTGGTATTTACTTCCTGAGAAACATCATCTTTATTCTCTTTCCTGTTACCTGTACTCTGAGTAGAGGCAACGTACTTACTCTCAGCTTTCCCTTTTTCTCTAGAATATCTCTTGTGAGTGCGAACATATTCATCAGCTAAAACTGCAGCATCAGACAAATTATCTATTCTTTTCTCATCAAGATATAGGCTTACATCTTTACTAATACACCTTTTGAAGTCCTCCAGCAAAATCATCTGCTTAAATTTACCAAAATCAGAACCCACATTCTTCGAATTTAACCACTGCTCTAACAGATCTTCTTTGATTTTTGCATACTCAACATGGGATTCCTTATCTTGCTTATAAGTTGTCCTAAATTTTACTCTATAGGCTTCAGGAACAAGCTCATAGGCCTTAAGAATCAAGCTCTTAACTACATCATAATTATCAGATTGATCCTGAAGCAAAGATGCATAAGTTACTTGAGCTTTACCGGTGAGAACAGTTTGAAGGAGTACTGGCCAATACTTTTTGGGGCAATTAAAACCTGTAGCTACCCTCTCAAACAACTGAAAATACTTTGTTAAATCAGATTCATTAAAAGGAGGGACAAGTTTAACATTTTTAGCCACATCAAAATCATCAGAGCTAGATGATCCAGTTCCACCTTGTTTCATGCGATACTCATGGTCTGCCTGAATCCTAGTTAGTTCAATTTGTGCCTGAGCCTGTATCTGTGCCTCCTGAATCCGAGCCTGAGATTCAACCTCCTTAGCATTTGCTTGAAATTCAGCCTCCTTAACACGAGCCTCCTGCAGGGCTAGCTGTAACTTAGCTATTTCAATCTGCGTTTGCTCATTTGGAGGAGTTACATTAAACAAGCTCTTATTTATCATGCCAACAATTTGATCTTTAGAATGATGAGAGTGAACTGCAATTCCCAATTGTTGAGCAACAAGCTTAAGTTCATTCTTTGTTCTGTTTTCTACATCACACACTGTTTGCACATGTGACAAAAAATCTTTGGCTTCATCAAGCGTAGTAATAGTAGACATCATGAATAAATCACAGTCACAAAACATCGAGCAATATCCTTATGATAATATCCTGAATATCCTGATAAGAGGTCGCCAAATTTATGTTACGGAACAGAGAAAGATAATGTACACATTAAGTGAGAATACTAAGAGTCACTACTGTCCCGTAAAGTTCCAGGTTCAAAACAAAAGAGTTAGGTAAAATTACAAGTTAAAGTTTAATGCTCAAACTAACAACAAAACATTCAGGACTCATAAGGATAATGTAATGGCAAAAAAAAGGTTAAATATATCGTTAACTGCAATAGCCTCTATTAACACGAAATTAGCATGAGTAAATTTATCTAAGCCAGCCCTGTTAAAATGAGATACCAGATAATACTCAGTGAATGCCAGATATATTATTACAGATACAAAACATTATTAATGATGGCTGACTATAAGAACCTTACATAAATTACAAAAACCTCACTAGGCCTAAGAATTAACCTTACGCTACACAGTACAAGAAAAAATGCAACAACAGTTATATTCAAATTACACACAGCTGCTAGATGGTTGGAGACTTCCTGAGCACTCACAATAATAACAACTGTACAGGGGAGGACAGAGATGTGAACAAAATGAGGAGTAGATCTAAGTGGCAATAATGCAGAGACTGAGCTCATTATATAGGCGCCGGCAGAGCTTGATACAACTTGTAAGAAGGACGCGCAAATGAAGCCATGGGGACAAAGAGTTGACAATCCTGCTCTGAACAACAGAAAGAGCGACTTACTCTACTATAAAGGTAGAAGGGGGGAGTGAGGTTGAACACGCTCGTGATCAAACATGCAGCATACTGTACGTTAAAATTACACAAAGGATGATGAAATCATAGGCTATGTGACAATATATATATATATATATATATATATATATATATATATATATATATATATATATACATAAGGGATCTCTTATCAGCGCTTTTGTTAATGGTTGTTAAATTTTATTCAGGATAGGACTCTCTGTCTCTCTCTCTCTCTCTGCACATTCATCGTCATCATCATCGTCATCATCAGCTAGTGCAAGTCCACTGCTGAACAAAGGCCTCCCCGAACCTTCTCCAAGTATTCTTTGACTGAACCAGTCTCTACCAGGTTGTGCCTGCAAAGTACTCTATTTCAGCTGTGCAGCTCCTGTCTGATCTTTATCTACTACGTTTGCAATCTGTAGGAGTCCAGCCAGTTAGGCTCTTGGTCCATCAGTTATCCTTTATTCTTGCTACAAGACCTGTTCACCACAATTTCTGTTCTTCTATAACTTGTATACTGTCTGATTTTAGTCTGTTCTGCCATTCAAATTGATCTCTTCCTGTATAGCAAAGATATTTCCAACATTGGCCTCTCCATTGCTGTCTGAAAGTTTTCCATTGATTTTGTCGGATTGCAGGTCTCACAACCGCAAGTCATAGCTGTGATTATACATTCGTTATATACCTTTCGTTTCATACATAATGACAAGCGACATTTTTTGAGGTCTCTTTGTTTACCGAAAATTTTCCATTCACCTGTAATATGTAATTGTATTTCTTATCCATGGTTTGTCGTTAGTTTAGTATTTGCCGTAAGTAATTGTACTACTCGCCTTCTTTGAGAGTTTTTACATTAATTCTGATGACGCTCTTTGGTGTTTTTGGATTAAATATTAGCTTTAATCCGGTTCATCTATAGTGCTACTTTCAGTCTTTCTCTGTTTAGATCAATTAACATTTCTTGTAATGCCTGCGGTTTCTGAGACTGGGACAGTGCAATGTGCAAATCTTGATTGGTTTAAGTTAATTTAGTCGATTTTTACTCTTTTGTTCTCCTATTCAAGAGATCTGAAAATCCTTTCAGGGCATGCTTTAAATAAATTTGTTGGAACTCTATCTATCCGATGCATACCTCTCTCAATCTTATTTATTTTTCCGCATCCTTATGCAACTTAACTCTAGTAGTTCCCTCATTATATAAGTTTTGGAGCAGTTTTATAATGTTTTCGTTTGCTCCCTCCTTCCTGCAGTGAATTCATAATTACTATGTACTCCACCAAGCTGAAAGAGTTTTCATACTCGATAACAGTTAAGCACAGTGGTTTATTACATTCTATGGTTTTCTTAATTAGCTGATTCACTGTGTAATTGATCAATAGTCGAATATCCAGTTAGGAATGCTGCCTGCTCACAAGGTTAGTTTTCATCCAGATTTTTTATTATTCTGTTTGTAAGTACTTTGGTGATGAGTTTGCAAATAAATGGTAATAAGCTAATATGTCAATAGTTACCGAGATCTTTTGAGTCGCCTTATTGTAAAGGAAAATAGTTATTGCATTACACCATGTCTGGTAATGTTTTTCTTTTTTAAACATTGCATAAACAGGTGGGCAAGCCGGTTTTGAGATTCTACCCCTCCATCAACAGTAAATCTGCTACTATTCCAGTTTTTTTTCTGGGGGACTTCTCTTTTTTCATACTTTTTAAATGAAAGTTTACTCCAACTGGTGCTGCCTCTGGTATTACGCTTGTCAGCTGAATCAGTTGTTGGTAATATTATTTTTATGCATACAGTTCTCGTAAAACTCCTCAACTCTCTTCACCATTTCGCATCACTTGATGACACAGTTATTGTCTTTCACTGATATAATTTCTTGCTTTCATAGTGCCGCTGCTTTGGACCTGTTTCATTATTCTTTTTTATGGTTACATTGATCTGATTCGTGTTTCTCTTTCGTTTTTCTTCTCTTTGTCTCTTATTGACAAGTTTCTTTAATTTTGCGCTCTCTGTTTTATCTTTCCTTGTTTTTCCTTTTATGTCCTTTGATTTTATGATCTTAAGGGTCGTTTTTGAATTCTTCATGGTTTGGGTTATATTAGCTTTCCCTACTTATCCTCGCTGATTCCCTTAAAACTTTGTTAGTCTATCATTCAACACATCAGCACCAGACTGGGTGTATCTTCGAACCTGAAATCTGCTGTCTATTTGTAACTGAATGGCAGCTTTGTTTGCACATACTTTATTGGACATATTTAAATTTTAATCAGCTTCTTTCTTTCACTCTGAAACTGAATCTGGATGTGCACTCCATCTATGTTCACCTCCTGTATTGACTGTTGACAATCGTGACATTAATGATCGTGTTACTGTTATTAGTTGTAATGATGTAGATTTTATTCTTTGTTTCACCATTTGGACACCTCTAGGTCCATTTTCTCTCTCTCTCTCTCTCTCTGTTAAAAATGTGTTCATTATTCTCGTGTTATTGATCTTGACAAAATTTACCACCATTTCTTCATGTGTGTTTTGAGAAGTGGGTGCAAATGCTCGTATTACTTTCATAGTGTATGTTTTGCATAGTCTAATTACAATCCATGCCAGTCTGTCAGACACATATTTAACAATGTTCTCTGCAAAATTTCTGTAAATTAGAAATCTTACACCACTAACTTTCCGTCTGCCTTCCTCTGTAGTAGAGCCGTTGGTTGCTGTCTTGGAGATGAACTAAATTTTCTCCTTTTCTGTGGATCTCACTCAGACCTACAATAACCCAACTAATGTTTTCTAATTCAGTTAATAAGGTATCACGTTTGTATCTTGTGAGGATTCTTACATTGTACGAGTTTATTTTCAAGGACTTCAGTTCGTTTAATGTATTAGGCTCTGATTTGCTGAAACAGTGCCTACTCATTTTGGGTGGCACACTGCCTATAAGCACAGCAGGCAGTGCAGTTGGAACTTTAGTAGATGATAATCCAACAGGAACGCCCGTGTATTCAGTGCCAATAGAATTCTTTTTTGATTGGGGCTACAGTGGGAAATAATCTCATTTTCCTGCCACATAGTTTCTGCTGAAATATAGTTTTCGTGTCACTTTATTCAGCATATTTGGTGAAGCCCAATATATCAATGGCGGTCCCATGGTAAGCGCCAGAGGATGAAATATTCGAATTAGCATAGACTGTTCCAGCGAAGGCATTTATTGTATTTTGTGTTCTAATAACTATTTACCTGCTACAAATAATGTAGGATGATCAGAACAATCAAATGGCAGCCTGAGTAAAACTACTAACCACATTATAACTGCATCAGAGAGAGGGATACGAGGAGACATGCTGAAATCTTTGAGTGCTGGCATTTCCCACAGCTGTCTTGAATACAAACCCTTGAATAAATGCCCTTAGGTAAATACCTGTAAATACATATCCTTGAATAGTTATCTTTAAATGCCATTGAAAAAATATATACCCATGAATAAATACCCTTATTATGCAACAGAACAACTGTTGCTCATAACAAAGTGATTCAGCCTTAACGTAATTATAATGTCCGCTCCAACATCGGGGATGCAAAGAAGTAATATAAAGTAAATATGTTAGCATGAACCGAGCTGCTTTCAACGCAATATAAATCAAATGAGAAAAGATATATTACATTTATTTGCCAGCACTCATTTATTGAAATGCCATATCAAATTAGAGTGGCATTGTAATTATTTCATACTGAAATGGATTAGTCCTTTAGAGGCTTTACTGAAACCCCGAAACTATAAAGACATCGCATAAATCACGAGGAATTTTCATCGTCCTTAGCAAAATAAGCCTTCGCCTACTGATACATTTAGCTGCCTTACCATAGTACTCTGCTGCAGATGGACCCACCTTAATTAAAACATGTGTCTAACCGATAACTTGCAACTCTCTGTACTAGGATGGCAGGCCTACCATCATCCAGACAATACAATTACTGTCCAGAAAGTTTCGCCTTTTGTGAACAGTGCCAGCATCAAAAAGCCCTGTCGCATTTCCTGTTTTCTCTCAACGGTCTGCACAATCGGTGTGGTGATTATACAGCAGCGGACACTGATGACATTGATCACAGGTTAAATGAATTCATTAGTGACAGTTACTGCGAATTCACTTTACTGATTGTCGCAGACCGCGGGGAAAAAAAAACACACACACACACACAAAAAAAAAAAAAAAAAACAGGAGAGGCGCCAGGACTTAGGATGCCGACAGTATATCATCGGATCAATATCATCCAGATATGGTATGAATAAAAAAAATGCAGTGAAAGGCATAGATAAAAACCAATGGTGAAACAAAGCAATTTTTAATACCAGTGCACCGTTATGGAACTTTGTGTGTAAAGAAACTGGTAATCTCTGTTACAAGAACTTCCTCAAGTTCACACAAATCACGAACTCTGTCAGTCCCTCTGCATTCTTTTTCAATCATAGTTCACTTTATTAAGCCATTGAATCAGGCATTTTTTTTTATTGTTAGTAAGCCAAGTAACTTTTCTTAATAGACCCAGATTATTATATTCAGCTCGGAAGAGACTTTCGAATTCCAGCGGTTAGACAGCAGCTGGTATTAGCTGTTTCACTGCTACAAATAATTCCTTAACTGAGTCAAATTAATATGGTGTTTGTAACAGTAAATAAATACAATACCTGATTCAAAAAGGTAACTGTAATTTATATTTTTGATTAAAAAAAAAAAAAAAACGTTTTGTAGCTAAGGTTATCGTCATTCGGAATTTAATGAATAGTTCCTGTGGAGAAATACGGTGACATTTATTTCCATTTACAAATATTGCATATTAGTTTTATGTAATCATGCTTCAGTGAATGCACTATACATCTCATAGCCTGTGGGTAAAACTTGCACTACTAATAAAGTTTCAGTGATGTCATGAATGAGGTAACGTATATACCAGAAAAAAGCAATAATTTTCGAGCTATCTTCTGTTATCATAATTAGAAACTGTCTTGAAACTAGATATAAAAACCATCTTGAGGCCTTGTGCCAATGCAGACATGTCTCCAAATGTTCTTATCCCAGAGATTATAACCCATTGTATTTTAGTTCGAATCCTGACGCCGGGAAACTGGTATCATGTGACTCAGGTGTTATCCATCCTTTATCATTTGACTGGTAAATACAATAAGATTGCAGGGTAGCACCAACGGGAGATAATTATAATGACATGGCTGAAGTAGTGGTCGTGTATCTCAGGGAATGAAAAGCCAGTGAAAAGCTCAGAGGTCAAAGTTATGGTGACGAACACCAGCTAAGCTCCACGTAGCCTTAGCCTCCTAAGTTATGTGCCTTTGTATTAATTACAAAGGGCCTGCTAAAGCTAGAAATTAACTAAATCGGGGAGAACGTGTACATTTTCACCATACAATGTTTTCAAGTTAATCGTAAAGTATTAAGCGATGTATACAGTTTATATTCACTCCTCTTAATATGTCCAAGTCATAAACGTCACTAGTCAGAATTACTGAAATTATAATTATGACTGTTTTCGCCTAATAGTAAAAGTATATAAAACATCAGTAATATACTGTAATATTGTTTTTATTTAAGTAAAGATCTGAACTCACGGCTGTTACCTATGATGATGGATTGTAATGCATGATCTAAGATTTAACTTTTTTTTTTTTTAATTGCAGTAAGTGGATACCAGGATAAGAGTGTCGTAATAACTGTTCAGCCCTTCAGTTATCTGTATCAGTATGCGTAAAATACATCATGTTCACTCGTGCAAAGCTCAACGTTCAGGACTAGTCAAATGTTTAAATTCTTGCTATTGTTCAACAGAGGTCAATGGAGAAGAAGATCACAAAGAAGCGACAGCGTTTTGCTGAGAGGGCTAGGTTAGTGTGGCTGTGGCTGAAAGGAAACTCAGCTCGCGACATTTCCAAGGAGACAGGACTCAGCCTTTCTACCGTCTATCGCTGGATACGGCGGTGGGAGGATGAACGCTTAATGGCGACAGCAACATACAGTAGAAGTTCACAAGCGTATACTCTGAACAACAGCCTCTCATCGTTCCTTCCTTCAGTTTCACGGATTTACCCGTCTATTGCTCCCTCAAACCCACTTCTTTTCCACCACCGTCTGAAGATGCTGAAGTTTCATCATGAAAATGTCTTCACGAATCCTTTCCCATTTCTTCCTCTATACAAAATTTTAACTCACTAGAGCCTTTCAAAACCAGCTAGGTTAAATATTTAGTTTTTATAATAGCGATTGTTCATGATTTGTGACGCGTTACTTGTTTTCCTGCTGAAAATTAGTTCGCAAGAATTTCCCGGAGGTTTCTAAGGAAGTTCTTAACGTCTATAATGCAGCAGTTTATTTTTAGCATATTTTTGTCATCAACACATTTTTAAAGATTGTTTTTCGGAACCTAAAATAATAGAGGAACAAGTGATGGCTGTTTCTAAACCATCCAGTTCTGCACCATTCACATAAACTGAATGAAATGGTGTGGAGATATCGAGGAACAGAAAGGCAAGTAGGTCATCATAGTGAAAGGATTAAATACAGTTTAAGGTAATTCACTGTTCTACTGTACATTGAAAGTCATTAATAAAAGATTTTACAGTACATTGTAAAAAAATAATGACCATTTTACTAACCCTTTCATCTGTTTCAGAAAAAAAAATGCAGTTTGAAAATAACAGTACATTATTTTCCATTTCATTAACTATTTATTGCAAATGTGCTTTTAAATGTGTTCATTGGTGGTTTTTTACAACCAAACTGTTGCTGATAAATAAGGAAAAATGTATAATTTTATATTTGTATGTTCATAAATCATTTCTTTAATGCAAGTGGAATGATCAAATTACTGATGCAGGAGAAAGATATGTTACCAAAAAACATATGCTTATGCAAACATATTCGATTCCTCTTCTTCATTGTACTAAAAAAAAAAAAAATGGTTTCCCACTTGCTGTGTTACTTTACAGTAGTTTAATTAGCAATACCACAACCAACAAGAAACCATGTAAAATATTGTTTAAACTCATCTGACTGAAAAAGTAGAGAGAGAATGTCTTTGAATACAGTTGTTCACCAAAAAGTTTCAACATTTTATGAGTCACCAAGTCAGCATGTACTGATATTGAATAAACCGTTTCATCAGGAATTGTATAACTTTAATCACAAACAAGTACACTTCTTCAGTTTCCACTTTAACCAAGCATAGGTTGGACAATAACTGGTGGGTACTGTCAGATATTAATATTTAGCTAGGCAGTAATACTGTTAGTCCAAGTTATAAAAACGTTTATTAAACACACACACACACACACACACACACACACACACACACACACACACACACACACACACGAGGTGCTATCCAAAGCTCTCTTTGTTTGTATGTCAAGTGGTGTTGTGGTGTTGTTTGGGTGGATGCATTCGTTTCATATGTGTGTTTTTTTTGTCGCCCCTGTTAGTTTGTTATTTTTGTGACCTCAAAATGAAGGTTGTTAAAGAGCAACGTGAGTGCATCAAGTTTTGTGTGAAACTCGGTTAGAACTCGGCAAACTTTCATAAAGTGCTATTACAAACATTTGGTGTCAATTCTTTGGTAGTTACACTGACCTAAGACAAGTTTAAGCATTTTAAAAAAGGACGAACGTCAACAGATGACGATGCACGTTCTGGTCGCCTTTCCACCAGTTCAGTTCCTGACAGTGTGACCAAATATCGTGCAATCATCCTCGAAGATTGCAGGAGGATAATCCACGATGTCTGTTACTCTGGTAGCCTACCCTATGAAACTTGATAACACACTCTGTCAGGCAACTTGCAGCGAAATCATCCAAACAAGTGGCACACAAACAAATGTTTGCGTCACCATAAAATGTACCCGCACACACAGCCCTTGTCGTTCAGCAGTTTTGGAAAAAAAAAAAAAAAAAATCCGGATGTCCCCCACCCCCGTATTCACCAGATTTGACCCCCTGTGATTTTTCCTCGTTCCAAAAATGAAAACCCAACTGAAAGAGCTACGATTTGACACCAAAAAAATCAGATGAAAATCGCAGAAGGTCCAGAACAAACTGATGCTCAAGGACTTCCAGAACGCGTTTCGATCGTGGGAGAAACGCTGGGATCGATGCTTGCACTCCCAAGAAGACCACCTTGAAGGTAACGGTGGTGATTAGGGCGAGGTAAGTTTTTTCTTTCTTTACTCTAAATTCGGGAACTTTTGGGTGGCACCCCGTATATTACACACACACACACACACACACACACACACACACACACACACACACACACACACACACACACACACACACACACACACACACACACACACACACACACACACACACACACAGAGTCAGAAAGAAAGACTGAAAGTCGAGAAGCTGAGGACCAAAGAAATTGCAGATGAATACAGGACCAAAGTAGGGGAGGAATTGGAATAAGTGAAATGGAATGAAATGAATCTGGACAGCCTGTGGAATGCATACTGGGACTGCTTAGTTAGGAATGCTAAAGCAGTGTGTGGTTTGGCAAGAGTAACAAGAAAAAAGTACTGCATGGTGGGATGAAGAGGTTAAGAAAGCAGTGGAGGAAAACAGGAAGAAGTGGCTGAAGTGGTTACAGAACAAGTGTGCAGCTGAAATAAGAACTGAATATATTCAGAGAAAGAAGCACGTAAAGAGACTAGTGAAGGGGAAGAAGAAGGAAGTAAATGGTGATCTAGCAAGAAAAATAAATGCAAATAACTGAAAATAGGAAGTTATTCTGGAAAGCGGTACGGAAATGTAGGAGTGACAGCGGAAAAAATGTGAAAGTGTGAAGGATGTAAGTGATAGATTATTAAACCATGGGGATGCAGTAAGGACAATACGGAGAGAATATTTTGAAAGCCTGATGAATGGCAACAGAGAGAGCAGAGCGGCTGTAAACATGATTGGTTTGGGGAGTGTGCAGAAAAGGAATGCATACCAGGAAATGTGGCACTCGCACAGGTGAAGAACGCTGTGAAGCGGCTGAAAATTTGGAAAGCACCTGGGGTTGATGAGATGTATGCGGAGATGATTAAGTGTAGTGGAGAGAGAGAGAGAGAGAGATGAAGTTATTGTTGGAGATATGTAAGAAGGTATGGATAAGTGACACTGTGCCTGCAGAGTGGAAAAAGGCTGTGTTTGTACCCCTGTGCAATAAAATAAAGATAAGCTAAGTAAGTGCAAGAATTATCGTGGCAAAAGTTTATTGAGTGTGGTAAGGAAGGTATATGTAAGAAATGATTCATAGAAAGTAAGAGAAATATCAGAAGTCCTAGTGAGTGATGAACGGGGTGGTTTTAGGAGTGGCAAAGGATGTGTGAATCAAATACTTACAGTGAGACAAATAGTATATAAGGCTTGTGAGAAGGACTATAAAGTGTTTATGGCTTTTATGGATCTGGAAAATGCATATGGCAAAGTAGACAGAGAAGGACTGTGAAAGGTTTCGTGCATGTACGGTGAAGACGGTATGCTGCTAGGTGCCGCCAGAGATTCTATGATGGTAGTGAGGCACGTGAAAGGGTAAATGGGC